>NW_020292107.1:276896-327480 GCF_003184845.1 Aspergillus ibericus CBS 121593 | reverse complement strand
GGCTGACTTGACGACTTCCCCGCGGCCTAGGCGGCCGATGTCGAGGTAGTGGTAGACTGCTGGGGTGGTTTGGGCCATGATGTTGGTTGGATTGTTTAGTTGAGATAAGATTGAAGTGGTTGTGTCTGCTGCTCTGACTGTGACGCAACGATGCTTACAAATGGTGAGGGGTAATCGGCCCGCGGGTCAGCATTTAGTGCTTTGACTTAGAGTTTCCGACTTGGCTGTAATCTATCTCCCCGTTTGCTGAACAGATTGATTATAGTAATCGCAGATTTGATGTTAGATTCTCAATGCTCCCTGCGACAGCTGCTGAGGATGATTTCATAAGGTCCGGAAACAGCTATAGTCTTGTCTATGACTAGCCCAAAGTTCGTGAATACGCCAGTAAGCACTGTGCCACCTTGATTTCTAATCTGTCCCTGCCCGCATGAGCTGGATTCCTATATACGACATCCATGCGCAGAATAAAGCAGATCTTGGCTAGGGTGGTGTCCACGAGTCTGAAGCCCATCTAGCCAACAGAGACCACTGCAAAAGCCCTAAACACCCATAGATATACCATGTCCGCAGCCCTCCAAGGATGGCACCCCGGCGAGCTCGCCATCCAACGTAAATTAGGATATTCCTCCGCCGTCGTCGACAGCTGGTCCTTCATCAAGAACTACATGCCAGAGCAGCACCGCATCTTCCACACCTCCAATGTCCCTTTCATCCCCATCACCACCATCGAACCTCCTCTTTAGGGTATATCAGCTTGTAACATTGGTGGCTGTGTCTGTGAAACCAGGAAGCAAAGTTCCTGCACGCTTGCGTTCGGTGATGGCTCGGGAGTTGGGACACGTCATCAAGCAATGTAGTGTATTTTCGGGGTTGCGCTGTCTGATGAATTGAGGGAAATATGGAAATGTGGGAATAGACAGGAACAAGCAGATTACGGCTGCCGAGCTAGAAGCCTAGGAGCGCGATCGGAAGCGCTGAGGGGTGGTTCCTTGGTGAGGATTGTAGTGTGGAGGTTCTGATAGGGGAGAGAACGGATCAAGATATAGGGCTGGGGATGTCAATATTTAGTTTGGTATTGGTGACGATGCACGATTGTATATCAGTGGTAGGATTGTGTTCCTTGCTGGATAGCTCGGTGCTAGAGGTCACTGAGCGGGAACCACAGCATAAGGAGGGATGGTGCACTCGCCATAGTGGCCAGTTTGATAGAGCGGATAATGCCGTATGGTTGCTGTGGTGCGTGACCGTAGGAATCAGTGTGAGGGGTCTGTAATTTGACAGAACGCTTAGTACAGTGGAACTCTGCCAAAAAGCAGCATGACTTGCAGGTGTCATGGCACTGCTCCGATGTAGGAGACATGGTGGCGGTTTCAGATTAGAGTGTTCAGGAAGTGCGCTGTATGTATCCCAAAATTCTAAAAACGTCAATCGACGGTAGGAGTGGACTGCGATATGGTTCGGTCGAGTGGTGACTTGTCTTGAGGGGTCGATCCGACTTCAAGTCGCAAGAGCGGAAGGCGATGGAGGTGCCACCTGCTGCATAGCAACCACCACTCGTAGGTTTCGTGAGTGCATCAATCGGACAGAGTAGTCCGTATCCAAGTGGGTTGTGCCCACATCCTTCTTCCACAGATTTCAGTCAATGCTCAATGCAGACGTGATGGTCATTGAAGGGATTCGTCTCAAGTCTCCACAACCGGCGAACCTTGAAATCATTGACTCGACTGGTTTGAAGTTTGGTGGATGTTTTGATGCATTCGCCTGGCTAGACCCATATCCAACAAAGTACCGATAGCTTTCACCCACCTGCCATCATCAGGCCCAAGAAGATGAAGGCGAAGCCCAGTACCTCCACTCGAACGGCCTCACCGATTTCATCGGATTGCTCGCTCGCGACAAGCAATGAGAAGTACTTGCAAGGGACAAAACTAGCACTCTCCAGAGTCAAACCCATGCCCTAGTCAAATCATCCGAACCATGCACTGGATTCGACATTGTACTACACTGACCCAGAGCATCCAACCCGGCGATGTTGCGAGAACACGAGCTTGTCTTCCACTCAATGTAGTACGCAGATACGAGAATCTCATCATCATCCTCGTCGCATAATTTGGGTGCCTCCATCTGGGGAGCCCTTCATTCGATCCCACTCAGATACATGGCCTGGATTCCAAGGTATATAGAGGGTCAGCGGGCTTCTCAATACACACATGTGGTATTCCCATCCATGTAGTGTCTGCCAGGCTTATGTCAAGTCATGTGCAGACTAATCTCGGAAAAGATATTGGTGGTTTTCCCCATATCCCGGGTGCTGACTGGAACCCAGGCAATATATGTGGTAGGTGTGAGCACATCCCCCGTCTTTTATTCTGGGAGTAGCCTTCCCGCTCGATTGTAACTTAGGGCCGGGAGTCGAACGTGTAGATGGCGTTGTTTCGGGCCATTATTGCGGAGTAAGATGAGGTGGGTTATTAGAGCAGCAGGAATCATGGCAGGCTCACTGCTATGCTCACGGATTATATACTTAACCCCGGCATATCACGGTCATCACGGGAGACTAGAGTGCATGTGCATGTGGCAGAGCCCGGCAATAGAGTTGGGAGTTTCGACACGCCATCCCTGTGAATCCAGTTGTTGTTCCCTGACTGCTGTTGATCTCCGTATAGCAACCAACAAGCAACAACCAACCTAATGATAGAGCAGGAGATATGGACTGCACTATTTCGCTTCTTGTTCTGCATAGAAGAAACGGTTTTGCAGGTATTGGAGTGAATGTTCCGATAGGGAAAGGAATTATCTCGATGATATAGGTGAAGGTCGGATGGTGGTATACCCTGTTGCAATCCAGTGTTATCGTCCTTGGGATTGTAGACAGACGTAAGAAGATAGGCGAGAGGTGTATTCCTCCCCTTCGTTTCCTCTCTGCTGTCTTGCTTCGCTATGTAGGCTTGCTTTATAGGTTCATCCCGTTTGGAGGATGTGTGAATCATGTACTCGCTGACTCGAGGGCTTGTTGGTGTTGCTGGTGGTACTGCTGCTGCTGGATAGAGATCTGTTACGGTGGTGGTGATGGGTCTATATATCTTCTCAGGGGTAATTGTGTCTGGATGGAGGGTCGGGATTTGCAGCTGGGAATAGGTGGTTGTCTGGGAGGTGGTGGTTGGTTCCTGTGCATAGGCTGCATTTGCCAGAGACATGTTTCGATGAGGGTTTCGGGGGTATGAGAGACTGCTTATGGTTGCTAAGACTAGTATCTTTGGTTATGCAATATACATACTACTCTAACTCTCTTCAAAGATTTCGGTCAGGACATTACACCAGCTAGGGTATTGCGTCCTACAGGGAGACCGGTAGTATTAAGAGTATGCACCTAGCTAATCCAGCTCGACGGTGGATTCTCATCCGGCCAACACTCCACCACCTTCTCCTTTCCCCCATCAACCGTGAGCACAACCCTCGCCCCCCATTCCAGAGGATCCCCTTCAAAAACCACAAAATCCCTCCCCCGATTGACCCCACCACCCTCTTTATCCCCACCGAGCCCCAAAATCTCCTCAATATTCCGACTCACCAAATTCACCGCCTCCAACTCACTCAACCCCGCAACCTTCCGAGCAAACCCCGCATCAATCACCAAATTATGGATATTCGAATCCCCCAATCCCGACTGCGCGATGCCAAACTTGACCCCTGCGTCCACCAGAGCCCGGAGAGGAGATGCCGTGAGAGGCGGCCCGATCGGCACATCCTTGGCTTCCCATGTCTGGGGCTTCGGCTGGACAGCGGTGTAGATTAACGAGATGTTGGCGTGGGCAAGTTGCTCCGCCACTAGGGATGCTTCGAACGCTTCAAAGAGAACCATGTTCACGGAGGGGAGATCGCGCTTTACTTGCACCAGCTGGAGCATGTCGTGGTGGTTTTTGACGTGTACCACAAGGGGTAGGGAGCCGTTAGCCACATGGCCGTAGGTGTTGTTCAGTCCTTGGTTTTCGATCAGGATCCGTCGGAGCAGACCGATGGCGGCGGAGGTGGAGGATGTGATGGGAGAGTTGCCCTCCTGGCCGAACACAACATGCAGAGCCACATCGTCTTTGAGGATTCGGCCTTCTAGAATTGTGCCGTGGCCGCTGGTCTCGAAGACGGTTGAGACGCCCCGCAGGAAAACGCTACGCTCGTTTGGCGCCAGCGGAACGGTCACCACTTTGGTAATGCCGCCCATCTGGGCTCTCACGAGATCCTTGCCTTGGAGGCGCAGGCCATATTTGGCATACACCAAGGCGTCGCTGGCCACAGTGTCTGCTGGAATTGCATCGCCCTCATCTCCGGTCCTGGGATCTGTGGCGATATCCACTAGGCCAAGTCCACCGGCGGTGACGGCGGTCAGGCCCGGGTATAGGTGGCCGTTGTCCAACTGGATCGGGACGGCATTGGTGGCAGCCGCTGCACAATGGCCCGCAGGTCCCAAGCAAGTGATTTTTCCACTGTCAAGCACCATCTCCAGGTCGTCTACCGTGGGTAGAACGGCATCCGAAGTAGAAAGAAAAGACTTTTGTATACCGGTGATCAAGAACTTTCCGTCTTCTTGCCCGAGATGGCGGCACGTATCCGCTTTCTGGTCCCTGGGGACGTCCGGACGCATGGACGGGGCGGTAGGCAAATCCGACAGAGGGTCGGTTAGCGTATCCTTCAGGGTGGGCTGGCCGTCAATGTAGACTTGCAGCGGGGTGGCTCCATTTGACAACGGGTGGGCGTCCCAGATAACCAGGTCTGCATCATAGCCTGGCTTTGCGTAGCCAATCCGATCGTTCAATCCCACGGATGTCGCCGGTATGCTGGTAACAGATTTCAGTGCTTCATTTTCCGGAAGGCCAAACGAGTGCCCCTCCGCGGCTTGAGACCTGATTCCTGTCAGCTTGGTCATAGTATGTCAGCCACTACCTACAGGAGATACTTGGCGTTGAGAAATTCCGACGATGCATCCTAGCTCAGTCAGCCCGGTCCACAGGCTCTGCAACATACATACCGATTTGTAGGCAACCGACAGCCCATGTTCAGACAGGATCTTCCCCGCATACAAACTCGCATCATACGCCTCATGTTTGTAATGCGCAAAGTGCGAGAATATCGCGATCGTAATATTCCTAGTCATCGTCAGCGTCATCTCACCACGGGTCAAACTAACCTACTGTCCACTGGCTTTGATCATCTCCGGCACTCTCCACGCTTCCAGAGCATGATGAAACGCCTGGATGCGGAAGCCAAACTCCTCGCTATGTCGGATCATGGCTTCCATGTCCTCTGGCTCATAGCAATGGATGTTAATACCGATCTGCCCCCGCAGCATCGCGACAGAGGACTCAAGAGCCAAATCTTCCGGCAACCCCCCATCGGCCAGCAACTGCGCAATCGCATCAGGGTTCCCCGTTTCATGGGCCGCGGCCGCCTCAAGGCACCAGGAATCCTGACGCTGCAGCAGTCGCTGAGCCTCGGTCATTTGCTTCCGGAAAACAAAGGCGTTGCCCATGCGGGTATGACCGTAGAGACCCTTGGGGTTTTCCCCGCATGCCATTTTCATGTACCGCCGGCGTTGCGCGGGAGGGATGCCTCGCTTGAGGAGAAGGTCCTCGACCACTTGTTCGGCGTTCTCGCCGCTGTTCAGACGGTTTTTGACCATGACGGCTTCGCCACCCATGATGTTGGCGGATCCAGGGAGAATGAGGGAAGAGGTGACGCCTCCCGAGGCGAACATGGTGGTCGTCTCGTCGTAGGTCTTCAGGCTGTCCAAAGCCCGCACAAAGGGGGTCAGAGGGCCGGAATCCGGATGGATTTCGTTCAAGTCGTCGGTGACATCGAGATGGTGCGAGTGCATGTCCACGAGCCCGGGTGTCACAAAACGACCGTTTAATTGGAACCCTGCGGTGCCCGGCTCCGTGGCCAGGTCTTGGATCGGTTGAGTAGGCACAACATGGGTGATGACACCCTGATGAAGAGTGATATCGACCGCGTGGTCAATGGTTCGATCTCCGTCGAACAAGGTCGCATTCCGCAGGATGATGGTTTGGTTCTGGCCGGCGGTTGCGGTCCATCGCGGGTTGGTCCGGGTGGCTGGGGGTGGCACCTGAGGCACGACCGGGGATTGTTGAAGCACCTGACATTTCTGCAAGTGCTTCTCGAGCTGAGCAGCTTGGTGCTGTTGCAGTCGCAGCACAGCGGGACCGGGCTCGGCGCGCGGGCCGGGGAGGGTCACCCAGTGGGTCTGGACGAGTAGGGCGATCAGCACTAGGCAAAGGGCTAGATAGCACCGTGGATCGGTCGCCAGATTCGGGGAGCGAGCTGACGGTAGACTACCCATGATGGCAGAGTGCCTTGCAGACTTGAGCTGTGTCGGACGGTCTGGAGGGAATGGCGGGTGTTATGTAGCCATGCTGGCGTTCCCGCGCACCGCTTCGGGCTGATCGCGAGGCCGGAAAAGTGGGGCGCGTTCTCGCGCTCTGCTTGGGGTTAGTGGTCTGACAGGATACAATCATCTCAATTCCAGGAAGGTGGTCGAATACTGATGAGTGACCAGATACAAGCGAGAGAGGTGGATGGACACCATTGTCGCTCAAGATTCGGGACAGGTGGTGGTGAGGAGAAGTGCATGATGCGGCAGGAGAGAAGCACAAATTGACACAATCGTCATGCGTCTGTCGTCTGGCGTCAGATCTAGTGCTCCGGCTACCGCCTACTATTATCGTTTTCTGTTGAACAAAATAGAAAAAAAAGTGGATGGATGGATTAGACGGACAATCCGTGTTCACAGAAAAAAAAAAAGAGGGAGAAAAAAGAAAGCCCAACGCGGGGCTCGAACCCGCAGCCTTGAGATTAAGAGTCTCACGCTCTACCGATTGAGCTAGCCGGGCTGCTCGTTGAAACCCCCAACCAATAACTGGTCTATCAACTCGTGCACCTTATTCACCCACTTTTCCCTCGCCCAGGTAAAACATCCTTCCCCCCCTATCTCAGAAGCAGTCCTCTACAGCGACGATCCAACTCATGGAGGTGCATTGAGCTCACCCCCACCCCCGTGCCGGAAGCACGCTCTTATTGGCCCTTCGGGGAAGAAACCCTTTATCCCGGGACTACTCGGTCATCATTCTGGGCTGTTCGGTCGCAGGCGCCTCCGGCACCCACCACACCCCCCCCCGTGCCATCGAGACTGTCCATGGGTGCCATGGGGGATCATGTGAGAGCTGTACTCGCGGCAGGTCGCCCAGGGAAAGGAAATCGCATCCAGAACTTCACGGCTATCAATTGTTTTGTATTATCTGTCCCCCTACCAACGTGATACAGGATGTCTTTCTTTCCAGCCGGCATGGCGCGTACAGAATCATTGTCCAGGGACCTCGACGCCGAATTCTATTTACCGGGGTGCCTCGTATTCACCCATAGCGATCGATTTCCACCACCGGCCCCGTATACTCCTTCTGGGCCCACAGGACATAGTACACCGTACTGATCAGGCTGGTGCCCACGGTGCCGACCACCGCCCAGTTCATCGTGCTGGCGGTCGGGTTCATCTCATCCGGCCAGAAGCTAAAGAACACCCCGATGGTCAGATAGGCGATGCTGAACCCATTGACGACGATGCCCAGCGCGCCACGAATGCGAAAGGGGCCCCAGGACAGCGGCGCGCCGGGCGTGTTCACGATGGTATCGCTGGGCGTGTCGGAGGGCTCGCGGATCCCGCCCGTGCAGCGCTTCCACATGAGGAGGAAGGCCGAGAACAGGTAGGAGGTGTAGAGGGCGCTCACGCAGAGGGAGACGACGTCGTTCAACACCGCGGCGGAGCCGAGAATAATCAGCGCCAGCAGGACGGCCGCGACCGTGACCACGAGGATGGAGTATTGCGGAACGGCTTGGGCGTTAACCTGCGGGGATGCGAAGCATTAGCGGGCGACGCGAACACACGAGGCACCAGGGAGGAAGGGAGGGGGGAAGAGGGAGACCTTGCTGAGGAATCGCCATCCGGGGAGACCCCGGTCTCGCGCAAACGACCACACCATGCGGGAGGACGAGGCCAACGATCCCACGGCCGTGGCCGTGACCAAGATCGGCACAATGGCCGACATCACGGTACAACCCCCCATGGACTTGGTGGCCGAGCAGAAGATCTGCATGTACGGGTACCCCGTGGGTGACTCCAGGGCGGCCGTGGAATTGGTCATGGTGAAGAGCGTCGACAAGGTCATACCGAAGCCCAACAGGCCGTTGATCAAGACCGAGGTGAGAATCGACTGCGGCACGACGCGTTCGGCGTCGTGGATTTCTTCACTCATCTGCCGAACCGGGTCAGTCAGACCGCAGACAAACGCCACCGCGCAATGGATTTCGGCGCAAACCTACATGGACGGCGGCATCGGCGCCGGTAAAGGCAAACATATTCCCCACCATGCCCACCATAAAGGATAAGCCTTGCGTTGGAAAGCCGCCTTCGTTGGCGAACTGCCCAAAGACCTCGGACGCGGGGTTGTGCTCGCCCAGGTACAACAGGGGGATGATGATCGCGAAAAACCCGACCAGGTGCAAGATCAGGACAAACCCTTCGAATTTGGGCAGCATGGTACTGGCGACCACATTGACAAACACGGCGAACGCCACAATAGCCCAGAAAAGCAGCACGGCTTGCCACGGCTCGGCGACGTAGGACGCGTGGTTCAGCACCACCAGGCCCTGAATCTCCGAGGCACTCAGATAGCAAGTGGACGTGAACGCGCCCAGCCAGCCGATCACGATCAACCAGCCTAGAGGGGGTCAAATGGCGTCAGTAAGGGGGACAGGGGATCGGGGAATCGCACCCGGGGTCATGACAAACGAACCGGTGAGAAAGCTGATGTACTTCTGACACCACCGGGGGGCCATCATCGACACCCAGTGGTATTGCCCGCCCGAGGTAGGAGCCCTGCGCATCCAGCCATGTCAACGTGGGAGGGACCTGAGAACGCCATCGCGGGGGAGCCTACATCGAAACCAGCTCGGACAGGGTGACGAAGGTGGAAAATGTTCCCAGCCAGACAACCAGAAAACTGTAAACGGTTCCGGCCGGGCCGCCACTACGGAGTTCACTGTTAAATGCATTGCCGGTACTCCCATCGTGCAGGACTCAAACGTACTCTTCGAAGGAGATGGTGAAGGTGCTAGAGATGAGTGATGCAGTTAGCCCCCTCCGCCCCCAGCGACCGGTGCGTGGGAAGATACGCACGACAAGGCCCCCTCCCAGGAGGCTAGGATGGTACAACTGAAGCCTAAGATCGACAGAAACCCAAATCGACGCTGCGAGACCCAGATCAGAGACGGTCAGTGGCACACAGGGGGGGGGTGCGGACCTACTTTGAGAATCTGCTTTTTACCCACTCGTCCCAGACCCTGCTCATCGTGGACTCGCGATTGACTACTGCTGGCACCTTTGGAATCCCACTGCCGGTCGCGCAGCTCAACCGACTCCTGCATGTTGGCGTTGCTTTTCGGGATTGATCAACCCTATGCGGGAAAGCCAATTGAAGCAAGAGGGGGGGGGGGCGGAACAGAAAGAAGCAATGAAAAGAAGCAAAAAGAAAAACCGATGCAAGAAATCCTTCGTGGCTTGCCTCTGCCGACCCCTATATTTGGAGGCAAGCAGGAGCGAGGGGAAGGTAGAAAGAAAGAAAGAAGAAAAGTCCGCGACCAGCTGAGCCACCGGGGGGGGATGGCTCGCATGACAGAATGGCAAGCAGGGGGGTATCGCGGGAGCCCTTCCAGGGAAGTACTAGTAGCAGCTCCACTCCAAGGAAATCCCAGTGGCAGGAGGCCAGGAAGAAGCTAAGAATTTCCTCTATATAAGCCCGGGCATTATAGGCCCCCAACCTTACGCCGCGGGTCCGTCGGGGGGCAACGTCCCTCCGAGTGTCTTGCCCTAGTCTGGAGAGTTAAGCTTCCAGCTTCCGGGGATCGACGGCCCCGTCGGACTTTCGTAGGCGCGGCGGACGGGTCAGGTTCCGGGCCTGACACTAAAGAAAGAGATATAAAAAAAAAAAAAAAAGTCGCTGACCCACTGGGCGGGCAAGCCCATGCAGCTTAAAACTTTAACAAAGTGACCGGTGGAGAACGGCGTCTTGGTGGCGCAGCCCTGCTTTCCCGTTCTTGGAGGTTCCCAATCAACCTGTGGAGCCCGGCTCCTGCATTCACAAGGGCTATTCTATAGTGGCCTGTGAGACACACGGCGCTGCTGGCGCTAGTCGGTAGTACTAGTCGTCGATTCGGGCAGCCCGTGGCTGACGCTGGACGCATTGTCCGTGATCCGGCTGACGGCCGCCTCGGGATGATACTGCTCCTCTACAACCCACGTCTTGGTCTCGCGAATAATCCGGCTTTGGCTGGTCTGGCTGAGGGCGTCATCCCAGTCCCGTTGTCGCTGCCCTGCCAACACCGTGGTTCGGTTGACCACCCCGGCCAGCCCGCTGAGCTCGTGCCCGACACTCTGTTCCTTGCTCCCGTAGGCATAGTCCGTCCGTCGAGACCGCTCGCCGGGGAGGTAGTATAGTCGAAGCCCAGTGGACTGTAGCCCATCCATGAAGGGCTTCAGATGGGGGATGCACGCCGCGACGATGGCCAGGCACTGCACCAGCTGAGCACAGATCGTGACCACCCAGACAGCCAGCATGGGATCCTGAGCGTTCTTGCTTCTATCGCGGTACACAAGCTCCGTGACAATCGCACCCACCACCCTGTAAGGCACAAGGGCATCAGTGTCCATTCATCAAGATCAGCGGCGGGATCACGGGCAACCTACAGGAGGCGAGTGAGGAAACAGCCAATGACCACGGTCTTTCTCGCGACCGCCATTTGGATTTGGAGGACGAGGAGGCTAGGAACGACGATGAGGGCTAGTTCGGTGAGGACATTCATGGCCCCGAAAAATTGCCACCACGCCTCCTAAGCATCGGGTCAGTCTGGGGCCATCCTTGCGGGGGAGGGGGACGCTGGACGCATCTCACCCGATCGAAACACTTATTGTCCACCCAACTCCACGGCCGTGGGAGATCGCATTGAAAAGCCACGGCGAATTCCGCCACCACCGCCCATGCGCTAATCAACACGACAAGTCCCCATTCAACCGTGCGGGTGCGCTGCATGAGAAAGGTCATGAACATCAGAGCGCTCAGCTTCGCGAATGTCAGGCAGGCGACGTAGAGCATTTCGGCGGCGTACACGGACTGTAGAAGAACCCAACGTCAGCGCAAGTGGAACCCCAACCTGGTGTGTTAGCATTTGGGGGGGGATGGGAGCACCTTCAGCGCGGCCTCCAGTTGACCGTGAGAAGAAGCACTCTGTTCCTGTCCAAGGCCATGACGGGCAGCGATTGATACACATGCTGTTTGTAACACACTGAGCGCCTGTAGCACATCGCGGTGGTTAGAAGTTAGCTCCACACCAAGACGCTTCGGGGGAAAACTCACCATCGCCACGGAGATCAAGTAGTCATCCATGGTGAACGCCCGGGCGATGGCATATTTGATCACGAGGCGTGCGGCCCCTGCCAATATCGAAATCACCAGAAACAGCCAGGCCAGGATCCCAATGACGGGGGAACGGTTGGTATCCGTGACCACAACCATCGCTGCCGAGGGGTCCTGTTGATGGATGGCATGCCTTGCGTTGGGGTTGAAAGCGAGAGGGAGCGATAAAAAGGGAACTGGGCCATCGCAGCTGCCAAGAGTCATTAAAGAACCCTGTCTGGTCATTTTGATGCTGTTCGATCACGATTGGGCCTTGCATGGTCGATCTAACCTGGCGGAAGGATCGGGGGTGGAGGCTCCCAAATCCACTAGGGCTCAGTAGTTGGGCCGACAGCCCGCGCCGTCCCTTCCAGCGTGACGTGCTTGGGTGCTTTTGTCCGCCAGTCAAGAGATTCCAATTTCCGGGGCCTCATGCTTAGGAGTTGGCAGAGATACGGAGTCAATGTTAGCTGATAGACAAGGGGTCAACGACTGGATCTGTCGGATCTCCACATGGCAACCACCTGGTAACCACCTCGACGGCCGGTCGATAGATAGATAGATAGATAGGAGCGGAGTTAGGTCGGAGACCTACCGATCTAATTAACTCTTCCCAATCCCAGTGGGGGGGGGGTTGTCTCATGAAACGGACTGGTCGTACGATGGGGTAATCTCGGCGAATCCCTCAGTGCCCCGGAGGTTAAGACGGGATGCTTTCTTTGTCTGATCCTTTTCCCCCCCTTCAATTCAACCTCCTGTCCATTGTCATTACCATTATTGCGGTGTTGTTGACCCCTTCCTCCCCCCCCCCCATCCAGTTCCCCAATCATGGCGACCACTCCCGCGCAGGAAGGCACCGTTGAATTCGCGTATGCTAGTCTGCCCAAGCCGGCCCAGACCTGGTATCGGATCTACGGCGACCTCCAGGCGGGAACCCCCTTGGTCGTCTTGCATGGCGGTCCGGGCTTTTGCCATAACTACATGCTGCCCTTGGCCGCGTTGGCATCCGACCGCCCTGTCATCCTGTACGATCAGATCGGAAACGGGCTGTCCTCCCATTATCCGGAGAAACGGGGCGATCAGGAGTTCTGGACTGTCAGCCTCTTCATCGCCGAGCTGGAGAGCCTGCTCCGACAGCTCGGCATTGCCGGCAATTTCGACCTGCTAGGCCATTCCTGGGGTGGCATGCTGGGGTTGGATTTTGCCGCTCGTCAACCGACTGGGCTGCGCCGTCTGATTCTATCCAACACCCCGGCGTCGGCCGCGCTGTGGCTGGAATCGGTCAATCGACTCCGCGCCACCTTGCCCCAGGAGATTCAAGACACGCTACAGCGCTGTGAGGCCGACGGTCGGCTCGAGTCCAAGGAGTACGAGGATGCGACAGTGGAGTTCCTCTCCCGGTTCTGTTGTCGGGCGCAACCCTGGCCCGAGGAGCTCATGCAGAGCCTCGTCTGGGCCACGGAAAAGGATTCCACCATCGTGTCCACCATGTAGGTTGCCGAGCATCTGATTCCCGTGCTCTCTCCTTGCTTCCCACCATCGCCTCGACCTCGACGTCATGCATGTGCTAACGACCGCAGGCTTGGCCCCTCCGAATTCTGGATTGAAGGCTCCCTCAAGGACTGGAGCGGGCTGGACCGCCTGCATCAGATCCAGGTCCCTACCTTGGTGATCAATGGCAAGTACGACGAAGCACAGGACAGTGCGGTGGAACCGCTCTTCTGGGGAATCGATAAGGTGCGGTGGATCACCCTGGCGGACAGCTCGCATTGCCCCCAGTTCGATGACTGCGAGAAGTACCTCAGCATTATCGGAGAGTTTCTGGGCCGCGCATAGCGTCGGAACGCGGGACGGGGGTAGTATCTATCAGGGGTTGCGCGGATTAGAAACTTGGAACTTGGAAGAACCCATGTCGTTTAGTCTCAGTGGCTTGCAGGGGAACCGGACTAGTATGGACTGGTTGACGCACTACGCCGACCCGGCCGGATGACCACTTTTTGTTTTCCCTTCCTGATATGATGGAATGCCCCGTAAGCCATCGGATCAAGGCGAGCCATCCTGGAGAGATAGTTCTCGGGGCACAATCTCGATGACAGGCGGGAGATGCTGGTGCTGGTAGATGGTGGTAAGAACTGAGAACCGCTAAGCCGGGAAGCAGGCCGGCCGGGGAGGGATGCCGGGTACTTTTGTCCTCCACCAATCGGGGGCCTGGTTCATATCGCCTCCCTCCGTCGCTTCCCCGTCAACCTCCGGGGATGGGCTGACAGGATGACAGTCGGACTATCTGAAAAGTAGGGACATCTCTAGCCTGCACTAGTGCAGCAGGCCAGAATCATCAAAGACAGCCGTGTTTCGACTCTGAGGGATCCGGGCCTTCCGCTACCCTACGGGGAGGACCGCCGGAGAATCTGGAGGGCAGTCAGGGGCAAGATGATGCTGGTAACTGTACTCCGTACAGTTGGGAATAAAAGGTGCAGCAACCCGAGGACCCATTGCACCATTACTCTATGCATCATGATCGGGGTCGGACACATCCTCCCCACTCAGTTTGGGATTCGCGACCGTGCTGGCTTTCAACCGAGCGGGGAAGCGCACATACATCGATCGATGCCATCACTCGGTCGATCTGTGACAGATTGATGGGATCATTTGCAGGGCTAGCGACTACTCATCGTAACTAGTGTGTCCTATGTGTTCGCTAGTGGGCGATTATCACTCGGCTGCTACCATTTTGGACGGTCGCATATTGTCCGGTTATTCCGTACTCTGACAGCTAGCAGCATCGATGCGCAGGGGGGGAAATCATGGAAGGAATAGGATATGATGAACATGGGCCTGAGATCTGGGCATGTAACACGGATACAAAACGGGAAGAAAACAAAAATAGGTATAGAAGTGTGTTTGGTTTCCCTCCGCGTGTGTGTGTGTGTGTGTGTGTTCATGTTGTTAGATACATTTAACGCTGGGAAAAGAAACAAAAAAAGCTCTGACAAGAGTGGGATTCGAACCCACGCCCCTTTCGAGACTAGGAATATTCCGAAGAACATGTGAGATCAGATAAACCTGACCCTAGCGCCTTAGACCGCTCGGCCATCTTGCCGGTTTGTATGAGGTGGAGGTAAAAAGTTAAGCTAATATTGTTGGTAATAAGGGAGGTGGATAAGCGTAGGTGGTGGGGTTAGTGGAGGAGTTACTTGGAGGTTGTGTTAATTTAGGCTGGGTTGTGGGATGGTAGGACGTTGATTTAAGGTTGTGGAGAAGGTGATGTCGTTATGACTGGGTGTGGCTATGCTGTTTCCTTTAATAATCCGGGGTATGGAGGAGGTGTCATGCTGACGATGGCGGAAGTGCTGGGTTGGGTCCCGCTCTTGTGGTGATTGGGTTCTTTGTTATGCGGATAGCAGCAGTATATAACTGGTCGGTTTCTCTTTGTGGGTTGTTTCATGTCAGGGTTGTTACCACGTCGATTAAAGGGACATATCCCTTCGAGATACTGGTATAGAGGGTGTAATAAACGTCTCGGGATCCAATTCATTTCCTCATTTCTTCTTGAGCCCGGTGTCGGCGGGTATGGATGGGTTTTGGCCGCCGATCAGGGTAGTTGCCTGATTCGGTCTGATGTCGGCTTCCAATTTTGACCTCGGATGGGCCAGCACTCAGAGTGAAAGAAAAAGTACCAGATACTCTACAGCTAACTGACTGATGGGTATATAGATTTATCGACGATCAAGGGCTATGGCTGATTTCTTGAATCTACTGCTGAAATTATTGGTCCCTCTTAGCTTTGTAGACCAAGTTGGCTGGTAGTGTGGTTGCGACGGGCTCACCAGGGGTATGAAGGGAACTAATTGTTATAGCTTGGCTAACATCGTAGGTATGTTGTTGTCGTATGCTACGAATACTAGGTGTAGTCTTCCTCTTGTGGTCGATCATGGCGAGGAGAATCGATACCATAGAACGGAGCGGGTTCACAAATATATAGCACGCCTTCCCGATCCGCAGGGGCACAGATTTTACCTCAACAGTAGGAAAAACTTTTCCTGTCGGGGGTTCGGTAATCACATACAATGTAACAATCCCCGTCAGCACTTCAAAATGTAATCGTTCTGAACAATATCGTTCCCACAATCCCAATTATCGCGATTTCTCAATGTTCATGCAGCCCTCATGTTCGAGTGGCACTACTCCCTTCTATAACACTAAATGGTGAGTTAATTCATCAACCAGGCAAGATGGCCGAGCGGTCTAAGGCGCTAGGGTCAGGTTTATCTGATCTCACATGTTCTTCGGAATATTCCTAGTCTCGAAAGGGGCGTGGGTTCGAATCCCACTCTTGTCATTTTGTCCATTCTATTCATCACTTACCTCCTTCCTATGAGGTTTAGTTTGCAATATTTCTTTTTATTTCCCCCGGGAATCGTAGAATTTAGTCTGTAGGCACGTCATCATCAACTCCTTGCGAGTCGCTCATGCCAAGTCCCGTTCCCGCAGACCATATGCTCACTTCCTAGCCCTAAGTCCCCGAACTCCCGCAACTAGGCTACCAACAATTAACCATAGACAATTCAACTGTTTTGCTACCTCATATCAATCGTAGGGATCGCCCTAATGGCCCTTGCATGTAAACTCTGTTTCCTAATATATTCTCCACGATGCATCCACCGGCACACCGGGATGATGGAAGAGCACCAGCAGTACTAGGCATCATTTATCAACATTCATCATCGGCAATGCAAGTAGCATACCTATCCTAGGCGCACGTCTTCTGATGCTTACTTATCGAGCAGAAAAACCAAGAGACCACGGGTCTGGACCTTCTCATCTAGCTACCTATTTCTGAGCCAAGTGAGCGAGTCCGGGATGGATACTTCAAACAGACTACAATCTACAAGGATCTACGACCAGGAACGTAATGTGGAGCGCAAGTGACCATTACAGACACAACTCCCTATCTACTACAAAAACCCCATGGCCAAGGCCTGGAGATACAAACGAGTGTGGGGTGGGGTCGGGGTGACGCGAAGCCACAGCCCCCTAACTAAGAACATGAATTCTGTGACCGCGCCGGGCCCAGAGAATACAGGAAAAAAAGCAAACCCTCATGATCCTCCCACAAAACCTGTCATACAAAGCAAACCCCAAAACAGACCCAAAACAGACCCAAAAGCAGACCCAAAAAGTAAAGACGAAAGAAAATACAAACCCACACACAGCCAATATACACACCACAGGACAACACCACAAGGTACAGATCAACATATAAAAAGCCAAGAAGACAAAGAAATACATGAGAACAGGAAGATATCAACACAAAAGAACAAGAAGAATAGACAGGTAAGCCAAAGAAAGACAGGAAAGAATACATGACAAGGACAAGATGCACAGGAGCATGTACAACAGAAGTAAGGAAAGACAAGACAGGATACATGAAATAAAAGAAAAGTACATATGCCCACCCACATGCCACCCATAAAAAGTATAAAGAAAGACAAGACAGGATACATGAAGTAGGACACAATCACAGATGCACACATAACAAAACAAGGAAAGACAAGACTGAGTACATGATATAAAACAACATAAACATGAGCACATATAACCAAACAAGGAAAGACAAGACAGGATACATGATATCAAAAAACATGAACATGAACACACACAACAAAACAAGGAAAGACAAGACTGCGTACATAATATCGAAAAACATAAGCATGAGCACATACAACAAAGCAAAGAAAGACAGGACAGGATACAGAAAACAAAAGAAAAGTACATAAATAGCCGCCCACATACCACCCACTAAAAGTATGAAGAAAGACAAGACTGAGTACACAATATTGAAAAACAGAAAAACCAACACACACAACAAAAGAAGGAAAGACAGAACAGACAGAACAGACAGAAAAACAACGAGATACAAGAACACCAACCAGAAGACAAAGAAAACAGACAACAGACAACAGACAACAGACAACAGACAACAGACAACAGACAACAGACAACAGACAACAGACAACAGACAACAGACAACAGACAACAGACAACAGACAACAGACAACAGACAACAGACAACAGACAACAGACAACAGACAACAGTCACAAGGAAAAACAGGAATGAAACTGGATACAACAAACAGCAGACAGAACAAGGAAACATAAGAAAAGACGACCCCTGCCAGCTCGCCCGAGCGCCTCCCACAAACACCAGACATAAGAAAAACAACAGCCAACCGACCAACGCCCGCCAGAAAAAACAGAACTCGCCAGAAGAAACAAAACTAGCTAAGAAGAAACAAAACTCGCCCAAAGAAACAAAACTAGCTAAGAAGTAAGCTAAACTCGCCCAGAAGAAAAGGATAAAAGCAAGAAAGAAAAGAAAGAACTCGCCCAAAGAAACAAAACTCGCCCAAAGAAAAAAACTAGCTAAACTAGCTAAAAAGTAAGCAAAACTCGCCAAGAAGAAAAGACTAACAGCAAGAAGGAAAAGAAAAGTCTCGCCCAAAGAAACAAAACTAGCTAATCTAGCTAAACTAGCTAAGAGGTAAGCAAAACTCGCCAAGAAGAAAAGAAAAAAGCAAGAAAGAAAAGAAAAGACTCGCCAGAAAGAACAAAACTCGCCAGAAAAACAAACCTAGCTAAGAAGAAAACAAAAGAACAAAAGAAAGGAGGGAAAAGACTTACCGGGAAACCCCCCCCGATATCCGAAGATATCCCTCCCCCGGATCCCCCGAACACGCGAACCCGTTCCTCGAGCCGTTGACAGTCGAAATTCCATCGATAGCCGATCACGCCGCAGAATGTTGTCGCTAACCGAACCCGCATTGGTCGCCCGCTTGATGCTGTCGTACTGTGTACCGTTATCGAAGTCGGAGCGAAAGGGAGTGGAACCTGCATTCGTATCACAGCGGAGTTCGGCGCTAGACATTCGTTGGTAGCCGTACGTATCGTTGATAGGAATCCGTCGTGCCTCGATCACCCTCCGGGGTTCCGTGCCGTCTCGTGCCCTAGCCTGTGACCTGGCTCAGCAGTAAAGGATCCCGGCTTGGCCCCGGTACGACCAAGTCGAGAGAAAAAAAGATAAAACATACAGGATAAGGCATACAGAAAAAGCAAACAAGGAGTGACCAAAACGCAACGAAGAGAAGCCTGTTACAAAACAAGGAAACAAGGAAACAAGGAAAAACAAAAGACTACCAGTTCTTGTGGACATCCCGCGACTTCACAATCCAGCGACTGACCACCACCGTAGTGGTGGTCTCAACAAAACGAACGGACTTTTTGGGCTTGTTTGAACGAGGGGACGTGCGAAGCACAGAAGAAGAGGGAACAGGTAAACGAGAGGAAGTGGTGGCCGGAGCCACCGGGGCAGAAGGGACCGAAGGAGAGACAGAAAAACGAGGGACAGGCAAACGAGTGGAGGGGGGGTGTGTGGCGTCGAACCTTTTCAGGAACGACTGACCACGGGAAAGGCAAGGGGAAGGACAGGACGTGTCAGAAGGCACAGAACGAGTGGAGGGGGAACGAACGTGGGGGTGAGTGGCGTCGAACCTTTGAAGGAACGAACAACCACGGGAAAGGGGCGCTGAAGGAGGGGACGTGGCCGAGACCACAACACGACGAGGAAGAAAAGAACGAGAGGCAGTGGCCCGAGGGACCGAGGAAGAGGAGAAGGGGGAGGTGCCCGAAGAACACCGGTACAAACGAGGGGAGGTGGCCCGAGGAACCACCACAGGACAAGGAATGGAAGTGCCACAAGGGCGGGGAGAAGGAGAGGAAGAGGCCGAAGCCACAGAACGAGCGACAACAGGACGAGGCAGAAACGACTGACTGGGGGTGGCCCGAGGGGCCGGGGAGGGGGCGGACGCGGTGTCCGAAGGACGACGATACAAATGAGGGACGGTGGCCCGAAGTACCACCACAGGACAAGGAATGGACGTGGCCGTGACCACGGAAGGCAAACGAGCGTTGGGGGAACGAGGGTAAGGGGAGTGTGTGGCGTCGAACCTTTCCAGGAACGACTTACCACGGGAACGAGTGGCTAGGGGCAAACGAGTGGCAGGGGAGGAGGGGGAAGAGGACGAGGAGCGACGAAGATACCGCAAAGAACTGGTAGGAGAACGAGAGGACGTGGGTGAACCCACAGAAGGAGAGACAAAAGAACCGGAAGAGACAGACGAAGAAGCAGACGAAGAAACAGAAGAAACAGAAACGGAAACAGAACAACGAGGCTTCTCAACGAAAGGAACGGAAGTGCTCACCTGAGCGAAAGATCGGACGCCCGGAAACGCGGGCAAAGGAGAGGACTGTCGGAGACCGACCGGAGCGGAGCGAACAGAAGGACGTACCGGGTCCAGCTGTCCGCGGGGGGGGAGAGAGAAGAGAGGAAGAGGGGAAAGGCGAGGAACACCCATCAAACGGGGTCCTCTAAGAGAAGAGGAGGGGGACGACATCGGGGAGGGAGGCAGAGGGGCAAATATCAAAATCAGAAGATATTATACGACTAAAAAGACGCATAAAAGCAACCAACAATGGTAATGGGGGAAAAAGGGGAAAAGGAGAAGAAGAGAAGGAAAAGAAGAGGAAATGGGAAAGCAACCGATAGATATGAGAACTGGAATGAAGCCAGGCCGTATCTTGTGAGGAAGGAGCGTCGTGAGCAAGGCAGGGACAAGATGATGAAAGTGCTCGATGAGGAAGGTGTGTCTATCCCACCTGCCTGATGGTCAAGATGGCCATGTTCTTGCTATCGAGAGGGAGGCGACAGACAGCTGGTGAGTTAGGGCTACGGGGCCAACAGCTGTATCTTGGACTCCACGTCAAGGTTAGTCGGACTCGAAGCATCAAACAGTGAGACTAACCTGAGATACATCTGATTAGGGCTACGCCGTTTACAAAGGGTGTCAGCCGCATCGCCTCGTCCAGACAGTGCGCGACAACCCGGATAGATGTCCCAGACATGGCGGGACTGAATGATCAGAGAGCTTGCCAGGAGGTCCTGGATGCAGCACGGAGCAGAGGTACGGAGCATGATCTTGCTTATGGACACATCGCTGTGCACTATCTGGCCATAGAATAGACACCGGCACCCGCCGTTGGTATATCAGGACTGATTGGCTAATGCTTTAGGACGGTTTTCGATGGCTGCTTCAATCCATGAAGCATACTCGCTTCTATCGGAGTATTAGGGTGGTGGGTCACAGCTTCAGCTCAGTCCTTACTGGGCCTTTTGGTCTGACCACCTCGATTGATGGATGTCTGGGTTTGGCTGCATCGGAGGGAGGATTCCTGCAAGCACACATCATTCAATAATACCCCTCAAGGCAGACTGATTGGAGCTAACTTGATGAGTTCATGCTCCGCCAGATCGTCTATTTAAGATCCTTGACACCCTCGCCCCTGCTTCGCCGGCCACGTTCACACGAAGCGAGTGTCCGGTCAAGAACGTCCCCATAAAGCTTCCTACAGCCAGCAACATGCCACTCTACAAGGTATACCACTCCTATCCCTTGACAGACGAACAGCGTCAAACTCTCGCCACTGCCATTACCAATCTACACTGTGAGACATTCACCACTCCATCTTTCTTCGTTCACATACGCTTCATCCCACACGATGCAAGAGACGGCAACTATTTCATGGCCGGTCGGCCTCGCCTCACCAACTCCAACCATATAGTCGGCATTGTCCGTACATCGCCAGCTCGACCCAATTCCGCTTTCGACGCTCTTGCAGCGAAGATTGAATCCGCATGGTATGAGGCGGTCCATAGTCAGCTAGGTGAGGGACTGGAGGAGAAAAATGCTACCGATAGAAAGAGGCTTCTCCTGGTCATGTTCACGCCGATGATCACCATCCGCGAAGGAGGTATGGCCATCCCGGAGGCTGATCAGGAGGACAACTGGCTCACGAAGCAGCTGCTTTTCATCAGGCAGATGAGTGAGGAGGGACTGGACGATTTTACCGAAATGCTCCGAGAAATCCAGGAGAGGGAGGACCTGAAAGGATTAGTCTCGAATTGGGCGTCATGCGTGACACCCGTATTCTGTCAATCACGAGTCTACGCCACTTGATTTTCGAGTTGTCTGACCGCGCCCTCCAGCAATGGGAATAATCAGGGTAGCGACAAGAGTTGGGGAGTCTCCAGGGAAGAGGGGTTAGTTCTCAAACAGGCAAGCTAAGGAATATAGTCTAGGATGCACAAGGAACGAGATGGCAGCGATAACATCTTGGCACATAGCAAGAGCATACCACGGCTTATGAAATCCACCAATCATGCAGTACACTCACATCTTCAGCCTGGTTTGGACAGAATGCCGCCCATCGACATCCCTCGCACTAATAGCCGATCCGATACTATCCGCACGCCCTACGGATGACAGCTGGGTGGAGCCAACGGCGTGGAAATGCCGACTCCAGTCAATCACACTCTGCAGATGTCTGTGCCACTTTTCGATCCAACGATCACACTATCTCCGCATAATCCTTACACAAAACTACCGCATGGGCCGCCTAGACAGAATAGTGGGTTTTGGTACGCCCCGGGTCGGTTGGATATCGTTCCCGAGACTTGGTTACGCTCGAAACTACATCTAATTTTTTATAGCTTTCATAGGAGGCAGTGTGCCCGCTTTCTCCTTCGAGCTGTCCAAAGCAAGTGTCTATCAGATCCCCGAGAGATCGAGCTGGAGACGGGTCGTGCCTTTAGTCGAGTGGCAAGCATACAGCATCTACGGCGGTCCTTCCAGTCCACTGAACTAAGCTAAATGAATACCTGACTGGAACTAACCTGCAATAAAGCATAGATACCGATCGGACGAGAATACTCCACTGTAATCAGACGCCATGTCGACCGTGGAAGTAGCCATGTTTCTGATATCGTGGGTAGGGCTTGGTGGAGTACTGGGACTAGCGTTGTAACCTCTATACCCTACCTTCGAAACAGTGCGGTACTGACACCCCACTTTGAGTTCTTGGAGCGTCCCGGTTGAATGAGAGGGTATAATCTCTCCAGAAGTTATACTGAGCCACAGCAACTCCATCACCATCGTTATTAATTGAAAAAAATGTGCCATTCGCTATTTACTCTTTCAGTTCCACCCGAACGAATACCTGCCGACCCTCACAAACCCAGCGGTGCAGATGGATCGACACATCACGAGATCTGGATCAACTCGGGGACCAACCTACCATCTCGTGAGTACAAAACAAGCACGACACTTCATACACATTCCCTGTCAATTCCTCATGACGACCAAAAAAAGGTAAAAAACATACAACAGAAGGGATTCGCTGGTGGTCACCCACCCAACTACTAACCTCCCGGCGTGTGGCTTAAGTACGGCTGAGCGGACGGGAAGCCCTGTTCTCCACACCCTGTGGTCGTATGTAGTATTTTTATCCTTACACTAACTTATATGCTTCGTCAGGCTTAAGCTCAGTGAGCCAAATGTGCGCCGGATAAGTGATGGATCAAGCAGTATGGGTACGTGTTGTCGACGGGTGAAGGTGGTGGATTTGGTAACTCCACTACCCACGATCGTGAGATTTGGTTCATGGCTAAAAGACCCACTACAGGATGGGATTTGTGGTTTATTCTTCGCTTCTCCTCGCTTGGTAGGTAAGAGATCTATTATTCTTTGCTCTTGGATAATTGGGAACAACTGACTGTTCGAATAGGACAGTTCACTTGTTGACGATGCACGCATGATCACATATCACACTTGATCAAGAAAGAACAACGAACACAAGACGCCAATATGCAACATCCAGTCCTATATGCTGATCTACAACCAAAATCCGTGCTTCCAGCACATCGGAAACACCTCTAATGCCTCACATCAGATCTCAAATCTTCCACCCTATATTCCCCCGCCACAACATCGCGCGCACCAAAGCAAAGCAGATCGCCCCCGCTGCCAAAAACGTCGCCGTAAACACCTGACCCTTCCAAAACTCTCCAGTCTCCAGATCCAACAAGAGCGAGGCGCACGGGGTCCCGATGAGAAACCCACATCCGGCGAACATGAAGATCATCCCGAGACGGGTCCCGACCACGCCCATATTTGGAGACATGCGGGTGACAATGGATGGCGGGAGGGAGACAATGGCCCCCGAAGCGAAGCCATACAGACAGGTGAAGACCACAGTTCCGCCTACGTTGTCGACCGCTAACCAGACGTACCCGAGGATGGTGGCGAGGATGCTAATGGGAATGAGTGTGTTCAGGCCGCCGAAGCGATCCGCGAGGATTCCAGGGGTGATGCGGCCCACGACGGAGGTGGCGTTGAGGACGGAGAAGATGTAAAAGGCGAGACTGCTGTCGTTGTGGAGGTAATAGGTGAAGTAACTCTGCAGGTAGAAGAAGGGGAAGTAAAGGCCCACGAAGCTGAAGAACAGTCCGAAGCTGAAGACAAGGAACGGGGGTTCTTTGAGAGCCGCGAAGTCGATGAGAGAGCGGCTTTGCGCAGGCGGAGGCAGACGACGTTTCAAGACGACCAAGGGCACGATGAGGCCAGCGAGAGCGACAAACCCGATGATGCGCGTCGTCCAGCCAAACCCGACCTTGTCGATCAATTTATGGAACATGATCGGGTAGATCACGGCGCCGATACTGCCGCCGGACGCGGTGATGCCCGTGGCGACGGCGCGGCGGGAGGTGAAGTACGTGGCCACAATGGCGATGCTGGGGAGGAAGAGAAAGGCGCAGCCGATTCCTACCGTGACGCCTTGTGCTAGGAAGAGCTGGTAGTATTTGGTCGCGAGCGAAGTCATCATCATGCCGAATACTACCATGAATGTCCCGATCGCGACAAGACTGCGCAGGTATCCCTTGTCGAAGATGGGGCCGACAATCACGCCTACCAGGAATAGGATAAAGCCTTGGAAGGTGCCGATCCATGTGATTTGCGAGGAGTCGTCGTTGGGAATGAGGGTTGATTGGTAGTAGCTTTGGAAGGGTCCAAAAGCGTTGAGAATGCCCCTACGTGCTGGTTAAGTGCTGGAGGGAGGAAAGATTGGTTTCTTTAGGTACGTACCATGAATTGAAGAATAGGAAAAACGCTCCCAGCACTTGCAGCCAGGCAGTCAATCCGCTATCTGGAGGCGGCGGGGGCGCCGTGTCGGGCTGCTGCTTCTCCGTCTCGGATGCATCCGAATCGACCATCAGGGCAGATGAAGGAGGAGTGGAAGGTTTGTCGTCCGGATTCATCAACGGAAGAGACATGGTGCCCGAGTGGTGTGTGACTGAGGCCGATACAGTTTGCTATCGGGACCATAGTTATATGAAGTTGTATAGGATCTATACATCCCTCGGCCAAACGAATTTGTCATCGGGAGCTAACTGTCACCCTTCAGCCTTGCTGTATAACATGCAGAAAGGGATTGTGATTGGAGGGTTGGCGTGGTTGAGTGACAGGGTGTTGGGCATATGGGTTAGGGCTACTACTTCGTCCAGCGCAGCTTCATCCCCAGCCGGACTCGGTCGGGCGCGAAAGGCCGAGGATTACAAATCTGGGGGCTATTTGGTCTGTCCGAGGAACAAGGGAACCAGACTAATCAATTGCAGTCGGCTTTCTACATTGATCTTAGTCGGTGGACTCGGATCAGATTCGATTGGATGGGGCCGCAAAGACAGGAAGTGACCCCTGCCCGATTCCCGTGCCCAGATCGCGCCATTCTCGCGTTATCCAGGGCTCTGGTTGGAGGATTACCAGGCAAGCGTTGACTAGTGGATTTTAGTGCTTATGCCGTGCACCAGTGGCGTTTCCCCACGGATATGATTGGGTGTACCAGGCTTAATCGATGGTCAAGAAGAATACTCCGATGGTCCATTGCTGGGCCAGATGGCGTTCTCAGGGCTATTATGGGCTTGTGGATACACGGGTCGTGCCGTGTAGATGCCCTGTGAACTGGTTGAGCGCATAGGGTTGACGGCAGATCGAGATTCACCACCCGTTGATATCATGGACACGAAGCCATCTGAATCCGAGATTATCGACACACATAATATTTCCATCCTGAGGTCCGACACAGTTCAAGATACACAGTTGATTCCTCCCTCCCGCCCATCGGTTTTCAAGAAGGATCATGGCTTTGCGTTGCCCAACTGAATCCTACGCCTGGGTCTGAACCACACCCTGCAGATGTTGCTCGCTGCCCGCCTGCCCGTGCACAAACTCCAGGACAGGTGCCAGCAGAGTTCCACGGCTGACCAGGTGGGCAAACCAATCGAAGAGCATCGAGTGATGCATCCGGCTGCACTTACTCAGGCAGTCACTGAGCCCAACTGCTAGAGGGTGAGGTCTCTCTGCCGCAGGAACTGATGAAGATTGATCCAGGAACCGGGTCTTTAGCACGGTACCTCCGGAGATCATCGCAGTGACATGTCCATTGAAATAATCTAGGTAGACCGAGAGCTCTGCACTCCAGGAAATACATGTCCAACACGCAAATATTATGCAGTATCAGCGTACTGGGGACATCGCCGACGCCGTCCAGGTCAATTGTGACACTGGCAACCATGGCTTGCCCTAGCTGTTCAGCCATTTGCTATACTACTCCCACGGTGCTACAGAAGGGATTCTCGTCAGTATGTCCCAAGGGAACCCAGAGTACGTGTATCTGCGTGTCTGACATTCGTCACCTCGACCTGATCCTGCTCCAACTTACATTCGAGGTGGCCTTCTGGCGCTACGAACCTTTCCGCTCCATCCTTGTAATGGCCGCCAAGGGATTCGTCCGGGTGGTGTAGACCGATTCCAATTGCCCTGAAAAAAGCTTACCATGTCTCTCCCTCGGTATCTGGCAAGAGATCGCAAAAAGGGGCAACTCTTGGCAAGCCTTACCATTTATTTTTATAGAAATGTCCAGTGACCAGGCTGAATCACTTTCGTCCATTTTGAATTTGTCAGCAGCTGCGAGTGCATGATTAACTAGTCAGCTCCTTAACTAACCAGACAGGCAATCTAAAGAAACTCAGGCACCAAAGCCTCCTTGGCCCTATACAACTCCTCCAAAAACCTCTCCTCCTCCTCGGTCAACACTTTCCCCCTCACCGCAATCGCCTCCTCCATCCTCTCGACACTACTAAACCCAATAATCGGACTCACCACCCGCCGATTAATCCACGCCAACGCCACCTGCGCCATAGTCCACCCCTTCTTGTCCGCGACCTCCGCGACCCTCTGAATAATCCTGACATCCTGCTCCCCCAGCCCTATACCCCAATCCTTCTCCTCGCCACTCCTCACCGTCCCCCCAAACCCCTCCGGCCTCCTCGCCAAATGCCCCCGATTCAACGGCGCCCACGGAATCAACCCCACGCCCGTATCATTACAAAAACGAATCATCTCCCGCTCCTCCTCCCGATACAACAAACTATACTGATTCTGCATACTGATGAACTTGGTCCATCCGTTGCGTTCCGCGCAGAATTGCATCCGCGCGAACTGCGTCGCGTACATGGTACTCGCTCCGATGTAGCGCACTTTTCCGGATGTGATGAGATCGTGCAGTGCTTTCATGGTTTCTTCGATGGGGGTGGTGGTGTCGAAGCGGTGGATTTGGAGCAGGTCGATGTAGGGGGTGTCTAGGCGGCGAAGGGACGCGTTGACTTGGTTGAAGATGGCGGTTCGTGATAGGCCGTATTGGTTTTGGTAGTCTTTGGAGAGTTCGATGGGGGGGCGATTAGACCAGTGTAGGATTTCTGGGTGGGTTGGTGTTAGGACTGAGGTTATGTGGTAGAGGAGAGGGGCAAGGGGAGGGGGCTGTACCAGGTTGTTCGGAAACGCCCCAGAAACATTTTGTCAAGATGACTACTTTTTCGCGCGGGATGTTGTAGGTTTTGAGGGCTTTGCCGACGATGGTCTCTGAGACACCGTTGGAGTATGCGTTGGCTGTGTCCCAGGTGTTGAGGCCGGAGTCGTAGGCGGCTTTGAGGAGGGGGAGGGCCTAGTGCTTTGGGGTTAGTGAGGGGTGATTTGGGGTAGGATGATGGACGCACCTCGTCTTCACTAATCGTCCATGGCTGGGACTTTTTATCTCCCAAGCTCATGCATCCGAGGATGGGAACAGAGACGGTCAGGCCGCTGTTTCCAAGACGGCGGTACTCGCATTTGGAGTTTTCGAGCGAGGTGCGCATGGCAGCTGGGATGTCGGCGGACATGGTGGTGACTTGGGTGGTTGTGAGTTGATGGTATGGTTGTGGGGTTGGCTGTGAGTGAGTATGGCTAGATCATGGAGGCTGGACTGGTATTTATCTCGTCGATGGAGGGACTTGGTCTACAGTTGATTTCAGAGATAAGTAGTGTCTGGTGTCATTCAACCCTGGAGCAAGCGGGGAAGTTCCATTTGGATGTCAGCAATGAGCGTCGGAGGTTAATGACTCGGATATACTGATTGAAGACTCTTATGTGCGGAGGATTGAATGGGGTTGGTCTTCAAGATTTAACTTTCTGATGGCGCTGGACATCATGTAACTTGCTTACGCTTATATTGAAGTGGGTCATAGAGAGTGGGGCTTTATCCAATAGGCGGTGACACGTAAGCAACTAGATGCTAGCTAACTATCCATATGAGACTTGCTCTAGCTTGAGAGGGGTAGTTACTCTGGCCATATTCCTTGAACTTGTTCCTGCTTATTCCGTCATCTTCGATGGAGCGGAGTTAGAGACTCCGGAGATTAACCTGCAACCGGCTTATGCTTAGTGGGTCACTGATAGGAGCTTTTTTTGGGCTGATTGTCCAATAGATAGTGAGGAAGATAAGGCAGAGTGGATGCCAAGATTGGTCTAGGACCGTGCGCAGGGTCACACGTATCCTTGTAGAATGTGTGCATGTTTTGTTTCTTTCCTCTGTCTTCTCTCGCTTTTGGTTCCGTGGGTACAGAACCTGGCTGTAGCGGAAATTACGAAGGAAATTAGTAAGAAGATCGAGTATGGTGGGATTGATGCACTACCTTCCCGCAATGAAGGGACCCGGGGAGGGTGTTTGGACTGCAAGATGACCAAGGTTGTCACAAACATAGCAGAAAGGGAAGTTCCCATGGACCCGATAATATTAGCAATATTCTGGAAGGAGATTAACTCAGGAATAGTCGTTTCCGCTCAGCCGTTCCTAAGATATACTCGAACAGCAAACAAGCCGTAATCCAGTTGCGACTTTCCCGACAACTAGTGCTAGCTGGAAGGGGGGGTGAGTGCAGCTGGGTTAAATAAGCAGTCATAAGAGTGCCGTTAGTACATATCTCTACTTATTAGCTAGCAACTGCTAGTACCATCAAGTTTGAAACTGATCTCAAGGACATAATGAAACTGGTCTTTGAAATAATGGATAAAACTACATAGCCGCGCCCAGTAGTATTTCCGGTAATCCAAATCAAAGCGGTAGGCTTTAGGCAGATTAAATAAACCAGTGCTCCGTATAGAGAGAGGGCAGCGACAAGCACGCAATATTGATTAGATTAACCTAAAGGGCGTTCTACTGTTGGGATGAATGTAAACAATGCCAAGGAGATCATATTCGTGATCCTCAAGATGTATGCATTGATCTAAATACAGACGGATGACGCTGCACGAAGACCACAGAGGAAAGAGTCTAACGATCGACAAGCCTAGCTACGAGGATCATCTCAAGAGTTCCCAGAGATACCAATTAACCGTTGATCTTCAATGCCACCGAAAGTTGATAAGGCAAATGCGACACCTGCTGCAGCCGTTAAAGTTTGGTATCCACGCAAAGAATGTCGGAAATACCCCGTGGAGATTCCCCGACCCCTGTCCAGGCCGGCGATCTTCTCCACCACATGCTCAAGCTTGGCATCCTGACCACTTGAAGGCAAGAATGTGTCTCACAGCCACATGACAGCACGCGGAAGAACCTCCTAGAAACATTCCTCCTTGCCTCTTTGATGGTCTGCTCGCATGTACTTGGACACAAGCATCTGGATTGTGTCACACATCGGCTACTGGTACGCAGTGCAGGGTGAAATGGAAATGTGGATTCCTCTGATCGCTGCACAGTTTACTCCGTACGATTAACGAAGCCCTTATCCGTTGAACGTAAGGGGCGAGCTGCATAGGGACCGGAGCAAACTTTTAATGTCACCTATCACTCATGCACTGTCGTTTTCCATCACCGAATAGCTCCGAAGGGCTTTTTCCAATAATCCGGATATCCATTTTTGGTCGATCGTATGCATCTGGCTTGATTCAGTGTTGTACGCGTCATGTAGCGTTGATCTCGGGCTTGGTTGCGTTCCTGCTAACTTCTCTGTGTCATATACTTGTCTTGGTGGTTTTTGCAAGCAGGGAGATGTATAGTTAACTATAGTGAGGGGCGCTTGCTTGGATGATTTTGGTGGACGATATGTTGGCTCAAGCCATCTATCTAGTAGGTGTCTAAGAATTGCCGAAACTTTGATGAGATGCCGAGCCCTTTCGTTCTGACCTTGGTAATAGGATAAGGGGTGTTATCCGGGACGGGCCGAGGCAGGGACGACGGAAATTATTGATTTGGAATCTCGGAAAGAGCGTACCTTGTTCGGGTTTGATGGGTTACCAGGGCCTTGAATAATTACTCAATAGTGACTATTATGTCATCTAACGGACATCTAAAGGGATGTTGCAAAATGACCAATGCGAAAAACCAAGGACAAAATGTTGCTAAATTGAAGAAATAACTGCGAATTCAATCCTGTAGCCTCTTCCTCACGCAGATGTGTTCACTTCTTGATGGGTCCTTGCAAGGTTGCCATACGATCAACAACATGAACACTTTTACTGTAGCAGAAATATCGACGTCAGCACACTAATTCTTGTTCAAAACCCGTGAGACTCGTACCTCAAGAATCCAGTCATCGAGTCCCGCAGCTCTCGTGGTATACCACATCCAAAAGGAACTCCAAGGATAAATCGCCCAATTGGTGCCGGTCTTCTTGTCGATGAACCACTACCAGAATAAAACCATCAGCTAGGAAGAGACCGCGCGCGAACAAGACATCCGTCTTACACTTGGACATGCATTGTTATAGACCGTCTTCTGCAGCGCCTGCTCGATCTTCTTGCTGTAAACCTGTTCGCTAGATGCCTTGACTTGTACAGATGAGGCCTTTTTCTTAAGAATGGGCTCAATGACGCGGATGATAAGGTCAACGTAGCTATACAGGTTAGCTTGCAACACCTAACTACTGGTGTGTGATACATAGAGATGTCCTACCTCTCGATAGCATAGATTGTCGACGTGTGACCGGTGCCTGAGTTGGGCCCGAGAACGTAGAACATGTTTGGGAATCCGGACAGGGCGATTGTGTTGAATGCTTTGATTCCACCGAGGGATTGCCAGTGTTCGGCACGGGTTATTCCTTGGCAGCCTGTGATGCTAGTGTCAAAGTGGGCTAACGAGAAGCCGGTTCCAAGTATCTGTAGAGGTTAAATTGCTGATTTTTGCAGCAAGAAAGGGATCGTGTTGAACTTACAATCACGTCGGCAGGATACGTTTGACCAGACTGAGTTACGACTGATGATTCGGTAATCTCCACAACTGGATCTTTTATTAGGTGAACATTGTCTCGGTTCAGACAATGAATGTAGCCGTCGTTGTCGAAGACCCGTCTCTTCTCTTGTTCAGTGTACAATCATCAGGAATCATGGGTATTGGGTGTACCTTGCAACCTGCTTCGGTAGTCGAAATCAACAAGGGCCAGTATTTCTCTGTCCACTGTATCAGAACAATACTAGTCACATTTCATGGTAATCAGGGGTTAACCCACCAGGAGCATTGTCCAGAATGTAGCGCCTGCTGACTAGAAATTGCTGATCTCTCATATTCGCACCAGTCCGATTCCGGCGGAATTGCAGCGTGGCTGTTTCGAGATACAGAAATATCACGATTCTAACTAGCACCAGCAGTCCCGGCACGTACTTATAAGCACTTTGCCAGAGGTTGCTAATCGTGGTATTCTGTCCAGGCAGGTAGAGTTGCGGTGTCTGGTCTAATCTCAGCAGACAAAACAACAACGAGGAGTCAGATTGAACACACCCTGATAAACTGGGTAATTTCACGAGCATCTTTCGCTATTGCTGGTATTACCTGCGTTGCAGATGCTGAGACCATCAACAATCGATGAGTCTGGTATCGTCGGCTCAGTACTCACCACCGTTGCCAATCACTACAACTCGCTTGTCTCGCAGAGATACCGACCGATCCCAATTTGCTGTATGAATAACATCCCCTTTGAATCGCTCGGCTCCTGGGATACTGGAGTTATTTGGCATCGATAGGGCTCCAACGGCAGAGATGAGAATTCTGCATTCGCGGGTGAATTCTTGCCCAGTGTGGAGGTCTTTAAGATTGACGTGCCATGTCTTGGAAGACTCTTGCCATGAAGCGCCCACCCACTCAGTATGACCGGTGAAATTCGACATGAGCTGATGGTCTTCGACCACCGAATTGATATAGTGTAGGATCTCGTGCTGCTTGGGGAAGAAACAGGAAAAGTCCGTTTTTGGCGCAAAAGAGAGGCTGTATAGTGCTGCTGGTATATCGACGCCGCATCCTGGATCTGTGATGTGTGAGCAGATGATACGGTCAGATAATATCAAGGGACAGAGGCATCATACGCACATTTGTTTGCATGCCATGCTCCCCCGTATCCACTAGCTCGATCAAACACAGCGAAGTCATCACATCCCAGCTTTCTTTTGAGCTGACAGGCCATGGCTAGACCGGAAAAGCCGGCCCCTATGATAATGACTTCATTGAACGGAATCTTAGGCTCAGAAAACGCCATGATGAGGATGAACTGAGAAAAACGCGTGTAAAGAGAATCGATACTTGACGATATCCAGTAATCCAGGTGCGAAGAATATCTATACCAGTAGACGATAGAGAGATGGCCGGATTCTCACCATAAATAGCAGATGCAAGGAGTATACTATGTCGCTGAATGTGTCAGGGATTCTCGTATGGCCGGCCTCTGCATGGAGGGCTATGTGACGCATTTGGCAAGACCCCTGCATTCGTGAGGTCACATCAATCGGCCGGCCATTTAGCATCCGGCGCAAATTCGGATCTTCAAATCCGATCGCCAGGCAAATCACTAAGAACGGTAGACCGGTCTTGGTCTCAGTAAGTTTGGAACATTTCTGCGCTTCCTGCATGCTAGCGGTAGATCATTCAAGAGGGAAAGAGCGAGACAAGTGCTTTCATTTGTTTCGATAAGGCATGAGCCCTCAGGAGGAACTTTTCTTCCTCCTTAATCTGGAACAATCTGATGGCCCACCAGAGGCACTACATTGCCAGTAGTACGACTTTCGGGAGAACTTATATTATCCAGAAGCTGCAGGAAAATGGCAGCAACTTGTTATAGTAGTGGACTGACAGAAATTCTAACATTTACTGACAAGACAAACAATCTTTACAGACTGTACCGTGATATGTTAATTGCAATTGCAGCATAGTCGAGAGGATCTGTCACTTCCTGTTACAGCGATATGCATATAACAACATTCCTAAGATGATCTGTCAGTCCTTTTAAGGTGACATGCAGATTTCCACATTTCCGGGAGGATCTGTCAGTGTCTTTTCGGTGACATGCAGCTAACAACATTCCAGAAAGAATATGTCGGTTTCTTTTATGGCGACTTGCAGATGTCCACATTCCGAGACAGAGGCTGTGTAACCTCCCTTTAAGCTCATCCGCAGATGGCATCTATCACGGGAGAGTATATCTTCGACATATACGACTGCTGTTGGACTGTAGCATGAGACTTCCCGCTACAGATATATTGTACTCAAAATGTTTTTGCGTGCGCTGATTTACTTCTCTTCCCTTGCCCTGCTCTTCAGGGTATCAAAGCTATCCTTTCAGTCGCTACAGGCATTCTGTTTCTCTCTAGCCTTGGGCATTCTCGTATCTTCTACTACCTTATTCCTCAAGTTAATCTGGTCTACATATTTCTTCCGCAAACTCCATCTTCACAGCAGCTGCACCAAAAGGGAATTCCTCGGAAAACCGTTCTTATTCCCGGCAAAACTCTCCCACGCTCGTCGCTTCCCCGTGACTGAGCGCTATAATTACTGGTATGATTATTTCATGATCGGTATCCCAGTGGGCCTCCGTGGCCGTGTCGGGAATCTCTTGTCCATCGACAATATCCCTTCCAAAGAGAGGTGGTGGCAGAAATGCTGGTTCACGATTGATGCGGCCTACTACCTTGACCCCGGGAGTGGTGAACGCAGCCTGGAAGAGAAACTACATGTTTTTCTTCGATCAGTGGTAAATATATCCCTAGGGCTTCTCTATAGTACGTGTCACTGACAGTAAGCTAGGACCAAAACCCAAAGGATTATCCGTATGCGTATCTCCTCAGTGTCCCCAGATTCCTATGGTGGCAGAAAAGTGCCATCAACTACTGGTATCTATACTCTCCCTCGCGCGAACTAACGGCCATGATCATGGAGATCAACAACTCTTTCTACGAGAAGCGGAATTTCTTCTTCTCGCTCGCCCCGGCCGGCTCACAGAAAGAAGACATTTGTGAAGTGTCGCAAACAGTCCCTGCTAGATCTCAGAATGGGCTCACCCAGCCGGAAGAACTCGTGTTTCGAACATCCCTCTCGAAATGCACCAACTATAAAGGGTCATGGGAGAAGAGCATCTTCGGATCCCCGTTCGAAAAGGTCGGTGGCTCAATGCCGGCTAAATTCTCTGATATGTTGAGTGAAGTTCCTCCGCGACTGCAGTCGACCCTCAGCTCAGTCAGCCCCGAGGGACAGATAAAGGTGACGAGTCGGTTATCGTCTTGGGGCGATGCGGTTGATGCGTTGGATTCGTCCTCGTGGACGATTATGAAGTTTGTTATGCGATGGACACATGTCGGTGCCCTCTCAGCACCACGAATTGTCAAAGAGGCTCTGAGGGTCCGGTTCAGGGGAGGGTTGAAGTATTTGCAGCGGCCAGAAGTTAGGAAGGGGAGTATCGCACGAAAGGAAACTCCCGTTGAAAGGTGCTTGATTCCTCCTCCGATAACCATCTCAAATCCTAACAGCTTCACGGCTTAGATCCTTAGAACTGGTATTCTGCGAATACCTCTCTCAGCTCATCAAGCACTGCAATATCCCCCTGACATTGAAATATACTCCGCCCAAAACAATCAGCTTCGAGCCGATCACTTTCCACTCTCCTGTACCCCCCACCTCGCATCCTCGACCAAGTCTCGAAATCTGCCCCATAACACCTCGATTCTACACAAGTATCACGCAGTACCGAACCGCAAAACAAGGATTCCTGGCAGAATGTATGCCATGCATAACCGAAGCCGACGATACATCTTCCCGTCTGTATGTGTCTGACTGGACCTTATTGACTGATTTACTTGACCGCGCAACACCAGCCCTTGATGATACTCTAAGCTTAAAATCCAGCACCCCCGGATTCCAATCGCGATGGAAATGCGCTGCAGCCAACCATCTCATCCCATGGCTGCGTCGGTCATCGGCATCCGAGACAACCTTTATGGCTCGATTCGTTTCGGTGAATTGTGCGCCAGATACGTATTGGAAGTATCGAAAATGTGTATTCCATCATCTTTTGTCGCTGATGTTGCCGATTGAGTCTCAAGCGGTTGTGCAGTTGTGCTTTATCATGGTGAGGATGGTGTTGGTTGGTGTGGGGTTGGAGATGGCTGTGCGAATCGATGGGGTTAGGGCTTGGTTGGAATATCTGAGCATTGGTCCGGTGTCTGGGTCGGTTGTTTATGCTGGGTGGGATTTGTTGGAGACTTATCTGGGGGAATACTATCTCAATCCGTTTGGGTGGGGGGAGGGGTTGTAATTGATTCGGGGTGTTATCTATGTGGCTCTGAGGTTAGCTGATACTGCAAAACTGGTATGTAATTCAACACTAACTCTTTGTTAGTGAGATCATCTCACCGCAAACTGATTATATGCCGGTGATTTTGTGGTTAGATGCCACAGGGACATGGATAAATGACCTCCATCTCTTTATCCAGAATGAAGCACAGTCTATCTCAAGAAGAGCAGTCACAAGAAGCTTAAACGACATAAACGCAATAAAACCGAAAACCACAAGTTCCAAAGAGATACGCAAGTCCCGATCACTGCATCATTCAATGGGTCTTTCTTCTCACTTTGCGCGGGTATTTCGATACCCTGGCGTAGAGTTGTCCGCGAGCAGTCTATACCAAGATGGTATAAACTGTAAGAACACTATATCTTACTATCTTCGCCCCATACACTGGAAAGAAGCTGTCTTTGTCATCCGTGGCCTTGAGTGCCATGGCAAAGAGACACTCTCTCAGTGAGACGCTGGTAGCGGAAGACTGGGCTCTTGCACTTATCGGTGGCGACATGGCGAATCGTAGATTGTCAAGTCTCTTCACAAACCACGTGTACTCGTACGTGGTCATAATGCCATAGCGAGTATGGTGGTCGTCCATGTATCTGCGACATGGCGAATCGTAGATTATCGATTCGCTTCAAGAACCATATGTACTCGTATGTGGTGAAGATTCCATAACGAGTATGTATGGCGATGCCATGTACCTGGCGATTTGGCCTATACTTATCAAGACTGGGATTAGTGTATGGTACTCAGATACGTAATAGATGGGTGGTCATTTACCTAGTTTGTAAGGCATATAACCCCTCTTGAGGTACCATGGGTATAATAGATTGACATTGCCCATAATATGGATGGTCTTTACTTCCTTTGAGGGATCTGACTAAGTCTGTACTTGGTCTTTGAGCATGAACTGGGGCTTTCCGGGCTTCAGTGTTCGAAAGACTTTTCCGGTTATTAAGATGGCGACGCCATTTGGCAGCTTTAGCAGAGAGCATTTTTCAAATGGTGGCTGTGTCAACTGATTGCAGAAAGTGGTTTGTAATCTGTGTGTAGACTGCAAAATAAGTCAAGAAGGATCATATTCGTCATCTAATTAGAATGCGTAAATGGGGATGTTCTGAATATAGGAAGGAGAAATTGGGGGAAGAAGATATTTAAAGGAAAGGATAAGGGGCAGGGTATAAGCTTCTCTGTGGTGAATCCTACTATAAGCCTAGGTGAAGTTGGAAAATTGATGTAGATGAATGCATTGTATGGTTTGTTGAATGATCATAGATGAAGGATGACAGTGACCAGGTATCACAAATCTACGGCATGAGTGACATATCAAAACCTATTTTCTGCTTCACAGTTCCTTTGAGGATCAGATGTCAGTTTTTTATCTAAACGACTTATGTTCATACCTAGACTTACTCTCCAGATCCTTTAGAAAAGTCTGTATTGTATCTAGTTCTGTCCGATTATAATAAAAGAGATCGTCGATGCACCGTTGAGACTCTTATGATGCATATAAAATGAACTGTTAGATTAGAGCTACCTGAAAACGGTCTTCAATACAAGTAATTCCAATAAACTGGAGACCACTGATTACATTGTTTCGTGTTTCTAGAAAATTTTTTCACAGCAGGAGGCGACCTTCAGGAGAGAAGCCACATCTCTATGAAGCAATTCTGATGACATATTCACAATGACGCGATTCAAGTGTCATGGTCAATGGTGGGCTCTTTCTGTGATGGGGCTGTGACCCAACATGACTTTCTCCTGCCAAGAAACCTTTTCGCCTCACTACTCACAACATTCATCTTCAATCAGCCATCAATTCAGACCATACCCCCATTCCTAGTCGAATAGTTAACCACGCAATATCTCAGCCATGTGGGCTTACAGCTTAGAAGGACGAGTCTTCGATTTCGACGGGAGGAAACTCAAAATCGAGGAGCAACTCTCCGAGGTTCTGGATATGCGAATGGGCCAACGCCATGTTCTAGCAAAGGCCAGAAACATAGACAACCAAAAACCGTCTTTGCTCAAGATACGCTACCAACTGGACCCAAAATACTTTGACTTCGACGATCTAAATGATGAAATTCTGGAGATCGCCGAGCAACATTACTGCCATGAGGTTGAGGCTACAATACTCTTGTCTAAAGCTGGACTCGGACCAAAATACCTTAAGCATCAAACTCAGGATCAGCCTGAGTGGATGCCTTTTCCCGACGGCTATGTCGACTTCATCGTCATGAAACCTCCTCCCGGTGAGAATCTGGATGAGATCCATGAAGAGCTCACCGATCGCCAGCTCGCGAGTATCCGAACCCAGCTCGCGCATATTTTAGAGTATGTAAAGGCTTGTCATGAAAGTCATCTGCTAACGGGTGTGTCCATCTCGCAGGACGATGCGCCAGAATAGCTATAAGCTAATCCAGGAACATCCCAGCTATCTCAACTACGATGCGCGGACAAACAAGCTTTATTTAATCGACCTCGAGGGCCTTGCATTTACGGACCCGACCAGCAGCACATCGTTTCCGGTCGACGAGGAGAGCCCCTTCGTGGAAGCATTCAATATCTGGCGTGCGCCGTACAGGAAGCCTGAGGAGGGACCATCAGGAAAGCAGCCGACCAAACTGAAAAGTCGGCCCCCTTGGAGAGCTTAATTGCGTCGCTATTAGCTGGCGGTGCTTTTCTACACATCCCTTTCTTCGAATAGCTAGCTTATCGCTTATGTTACAGTCTTAGTAAACCGAGGCCTCAGGGATATCTATGCCACACGTAGAATTTTGGTAACCTAAAACCCAAGCCTTGAAAGGCAGGAGCGAGGGAGTAGCACGGACGTGCCCCGCTGTGGTCGTAGCGCCCCAGACTGTACCGTTTCAATGTGCCTCCATCCGTTTCACAATGCTACCTTCTATATCGCCCACCAGGCTGTTGTATATTAGGGTATCATCGAAGGATGAGATCGACCAGCTGATCACTGCATCAAATCCTACAACCCTCACCTAGACACCTGCACTTGAGTCTGAAGATGATACAAATTCAACGCGAACTGATAATTGAGGGCGGTATATCAAAATCTCCCCGTGGGCGATCAGGAAGATCCCGGCCGACGGTACCATCAGCAATACTGGGATCGTGTTATATTTTTGGAAATAAAGTTTAGCCAAGCACGTTCAAATGCTTAGATCATCCGTTTTTCAAGTCCATGGTTTAAGTTTCCCCAGAAATTTGGACATTTTCTAACCATCGGTGATTCGATCCCTGTCGATCACCAAAATTCGGGTCTGCAGATCATCATATCTAAGTACCTCCACCAGCAGCACAGTATGATTCCGTGACTTGTTTATGGTGCAGCCAAAGGTATAAAGTCGCCCAACTATCCATCCAATTCACCATCATCAGCATCCTCATCAATCAACATCACTACAAAACCACTCAATTCAATCACAATGAAGTTCTCCGTCTTCTCCCTCCTCACCCTCGGCCTCGCCGTCGGTTCCCTCGCCGCGCCCACGCCGGTCGAAGAGCGCGATCTCCCCACCGTGACGGGCGTTCTCACCAACATCGGCACCAAAGTCGACGCCCTCGGGTCCGCCATCCAAGCCTACAACGGCGGCAGCGTGGCCAAGCTCCAACAAGCCTCCGACAACCTCGTGACGGCCATCAACAACGGCAACAAGAAGGTCAGCGGCACCGCGGCGCTCAGCTCCGGCGATGCCCTCGGTCTCCCGGGTCCCGTCAACGATCTCAAGAATAAGATCTCCACCGTCATCACCAAGCTCGATGGCAAGAAGGCCCAGATTGTCAAGGCGGGCAAGGGCGCTCAGACCTACAATGATTTGACTCAGCAGAAGGCGGCCGCGAAGAAGTTGTCGGATACTATTGTGTCCAAGGTTCCGAAGAACCTGCAGAGCCTTGCTGGCTCCATTGCGGGTGGTATCTCTGAGGCGATCAATACTGGTGTCAAGGATTTTGCTGATCAGGCTCCGAAGAAGGCCCGTGAGGCTGAGGACGAGGTTGAGGCGCAGGCTGAGGCTGCTCCGATTGAGATTGCGGTTTAGATCGGGGGTGTTAGGTTGGGATAGTGTCTGCTGTGCAGTGTATCCTTCCCCCCTAATCTGGCTCGGCGGTTTGATACAGATGGACGGTATCAATCTGGCATCCCGTGTTGCGGTTTTCCCTCCCTAGGCCTTATAGGCGCTGGTTACCACCGTGATTTTCATAATTCTGTGCGTAGCCTGGACTATGTCACTATCTGTGTTTGCTTTTTACTATCATCACAACAAATTTAACTGTCGAATGGATATCATCAAATTAAATATGGGTATTCCACCAATCTGCTAGTTGATCATAGTATCAGAATATGAATAATACCACCTACATGAGTGGGTACACTTTTTTTAACTTATCGACTAATTACACACCTTTGTACAAATTACTATACACCCAGGGTTATTACGAAGATTCCAAATAAGCATTCTATATTATATTTCTCGAGGATCTAGTTGTAGGTGTCCTAAAGAATGAACGGCTCAATCAACCACTCTTAAGGAGCCTTACCAACAGCTGAAGCGCAGTACCTATTTCCGATCGATGGTTTAAACCAATGGGAATTTCCGGTTACAATCGATGATGTGAAATAAATCATCACCAAAAAGTCCCAATCTCCTACCGACTATTTGAACCCTCTCTGAGTCTGCTGCAAATCGACAAGCAACTTAAAAGTCCCGAAGCATCCTCTATATTCCAGGTCACGATACAAATGACTCGCTACGTTCTGAAATTCGTAAGTCAATACCATTCAACTCTCACAAACCACCTAACCCCAATTTCCACAACAATGGCGGCCCGGCTTCACCAAGACAGGCCGAGACTTAAACCCTTTCCACTGCGAATTGCGCGCATACCGAAACCTCCGACAGTATAGGGTCTGCAATCGGGGATCCGTTCCCAACTATCATCGATACTTCGATCAGATTGATCCAGCCCAGTTCGACCCGCACCTCCGTCACTTTCTCAACGACAGAAACCGTCCGAGTGCTATTTCACTGAATATTCAGAGAACGTCGAAGAGCTGAACTGTGTGAACTATTCATCCGATCGCTTTGCGCAGGTTATCCGGGTTAAAGGACGTTCATAGCGCGCTGGTTCATCATCGTGATGTATATCCGAAAGATATGCTGCTTGTTCGGGGAGGGTGGTTTGGATTGATTTTGATGTGGAGGTGACGTTTTTGGATTGAAAATCTATCGGCGCTCGGAGAGGGAATACATTTATTTGGGAGAGAGGATTGCTGCTAGCTTTGAGGTCTTTTGGTATGTTGGATATACAGTATTTGGATAGGTTCTAACGAGACCAGCGAGAGGATCAAGAGGATATATTGCTAATTCTGAAATTGCCTGGTCGATAGCGTGGATGACTTGGTAGAGTTTTCTGTGCTATCTTGTCTTATTCAAGGATGTATCTCCCTATCATCATTCAACCTTTCTTGAACAGCCAGACCCTTCTGTAAAATTGATGACACATATTGTTTCGCCAGTGGTGGTCAGAGCTAGGAGAATAAGAACTACATCAATAATTCTAGTTTCAGCCATAACTGGAAATCTGAGAAATGGTGGTCAAAGTAGTAAGAGACGAACTACACAGGGATCATAGTAAGTAATAGCTTTTCCGTAAACTGCCAAGGATCCATTCTGCCAATACTGAGTATATCTTTTTTTATGAATTATTCGTTCCATATCTTCTGCAGGATAATTTCAGCTTGTGTATCTATCGAGGTTCATCATACCGAGTTCGATCACAGGCGGTGAAGAACCGGAACCATTATCCGTTCACCCGATGGCGGGTATAGACTCCGTAAATCTCCAGCACAAATCTCATTCTCTGCTGGAATCGTCGTGGCAAAAACGTTTCCCATATTAGATTTTTCTCAAGTTCCATTACTACCTAATACATAGTAAGTCACTACACTGAGTGTGACCTTATGATGTCACAGCCACCATCGGGCAACCCGATCTTCACGCTAACTGCGCCCCCCCCGTGGCTGGGGTGACTACTATATTTGAAACATCCGACCCACCCTCCGCATGGTTTAAGATCCAACTCCTCAGCTGTACTTCAGCCTTCCAGCACAACCACACCCTTATTATACACCTTACACCCGTATCCAAGCTACAACCAAAAAAAATCCCACCACCCTCCACACCCCCCATGGCCTCAGATATCATCCCCTTCCCTCCGGGCATCACCAACGAAGACATCAAAGGCTGGGGCAGCAGCAGCCTGGCGGCCCTCGACCCCACGACCAACCACATCCTCAAATTCCCCATCAACGACACCGAACGCATCCCCTGCGACCTCGAAAAATCCATCTACATCCGTCTCTCCCACTCCCCGTATCCCCGTCCCCCCTCCATCCTCCAATACCACGGCGCAACACCCCACGGCATTCTCCTCGAGTACGCGGAACACGGAACTCTACTTCGCTACTTAGGTTTTTACGGTTGATGGAGTTTACGTGTGCTTGTGTTATTTGACTGGTGGATGAAGGGGAATCCTTGCACTCTATAACAGACTTCGAACCTCAGTTCTAAGCCTGGGGATCATTTGTGAGTAGCTGGTTTGACACAGAGTTGTTAGGAATGGTGAAGCTACAGTATCCACATGCAAAAAGTGGCATCCACTATGGGAGTAGTCGGAGTACGCTCTATACCCTAATTGCATGAGCAGTGTTCCATTGTATCGGAGGTAGCTCTCTGCATAATATCTCAACCAGTCAAATCCACAAACTGCATCACCTTCCTCCCCGTTCTGCTCCGTCGAAACCCCCTCGTATCCCCCAGAAACTCCAACCGAAACAGCTCCGCATTGAAATCAAACACCCAGAAAAACTCCCGGATCTTGGCAGCGAGATGCTCCTGACTGACTCGACTGTCCGGATCCCGAAAAATACGCACTTCCAACACAATATCTGCCCCCTCGGGACTGGCATCCTGCAGGATGATCTGCCACAGGAGGATATCCCACTGTTCGGCGCGCATGAAGGCCTCGATCGCCCCGAATTCGAAGTACTCACCGTACCAGGTGAAGCTGGAGCGTTGGTCTCGGCCGTAGACACGGATCATTTGGTAATGCTCGGTGTGTTGGCTGGGAAGAATTGCCAGTAAGGTCGATGGCAACGGGTGCAGGGAGGCGATGTCGCCACATACATATCGTACCAAAGGATTTCGTAGACGCTGTAACGATGTCTGAACTAACAGTCCTGGCTGTCCTAGGGGTACTGGCTTCACACACGCAGTGGCTTCCTGGTCCGCAACCGTCAGAGGAAAGACCTCCAGGTGCATTGTCCGTTTATCAACGATGAAATCGGTATAGTTTGCCTTGGGGATCCCAGTCAACGCGCTGCTCGAGACACCCCATGCTCCGGCCTCTGCACTGCCAATGACGGAGCAGATGGTGAGGTCCCCAAAGACCGAGGTCAAAAAGCCTCGCTGAGCGGACGTGATGGACTCGGATGTGTAGAACAACTTTGTTAGGCGGAGCGCAGACTTTTGCACTGCGTCTAAAGTGCTGACATACTTGGCTAGCTGCAGAAGCTGGCTGACATCTCCCGCCACGGCATTAGCCCGATACTGAATGATGGCTTCCACCACAGCCGAGTGCGCCATCTCCGGCCCGGCACACAAGACGGCCGCGCCAGCGTTTTCAAACAACTCGGTCATGAGATCTAGGGCCCTGCAAGGGTTGGTATAAACCTGGCATTTATTGGAGTCACGTACCGGTATAGGTGGCCCGAGACATGGAGTGTCAGGACCCAATCTCCCGGCTCTATGAGGCCACAGTTCCGCAGAATGTCTCCCATCACTGCGCGCTGCTGCCGATTTTCGAGCGCATCCGTCGCAAACACCATCGGCGCCCCGCCCGAGCCCCCGCCTGTGGTGCTCACAAAGGTTCCCTGGCGATATCCGTTTCGCGAATTCTTGTCCACGGTGAGTCGAGAGATGTGCTGATATCTAGTTCAATGGATATGATTAGATCGTTCAATGCATGGGGAAGGCTGACCATAGTTTTAACGTACAGGGAATGTTTCCTGGTCAAAGGAAACGACTCAAGATCCCGGGCGGCTTGCGGACTGGCTTGAGCGGCATGCAGGATGTGAGGGAGCTGTTCTCGCGTAGGGGGATATTGCGTGTCCGAATAGAATGGATGGACCTGAGCGACGGAGAGAATATCTGCCAAGGGATAGAAGCCAGCCGACATAGTGACTAAGGCAGACAATTATTTACTAATGCTGACTTGGCTCGAGGACCGTCTAGTCATGAGCATGGAATGGAAAGGATTAGTCAGGCCCCATGATAGACTTGGCCATGAGTCAATAGAATGTCTACTTGCATCACGATCGATCATATGCATGACGGGTGACCTTGAGGAGGGCTAAAAAAGATCCGAAGTTGCCCCTGGAAGCATAAATCTCCCGCCATTTGGCCCGTTGTGTGACTTGGTCCTGCCATCGTGCCATCTTTTGATCAGCCACCATCATGAAAAACCATAAATCTCAACTGCGGTCGATCGGGGTTATTCCCTCTACAGAGGGCTCAGTCGAGATCACAGCTCCTAGTGCGGTCGGCTCAGAGGCCCGTCAGCGTCTTCAGGACGCGCTACATTCGAGCCTTTTGCAAGCCTGTCCGGCCGACTCGTGGCCTGACAAATTGTACCTGTCTCAATGTCCTTATCCAATCTTAGTCGACCGAGAGCATCTCGCGCGTCTGGCAACCCTTAACAAAGTCCTCGTCACGGCTCTCGACGACATTGTTACCAGATGGTGGACGGATTCGAGCGCAAATTTTCCGGCGCGTATGCCTCTTCAGCCCGTAGAAGAAAAGCTTCTCCAGGTATGAATAGTTCCGATCTTGGTCGGCCGCCAGTCTGCTCATGCGAACAGTGGTTGAATGATATCCAGCACACCGGCATTATCCGCCCGTTTCGGGAGCGCTGCGGATCCTGGAGACCGGATTTTCTCATCGAGGAGCAGATCCATCCGAACGATGAGCAAATGTTTCGAATTTGCGAAATCAATGCGCGGTTCTGTTGGAATGGCTTCATGGTGAACGCGCTGGGGCAGGATGCACTGATGGCAACTGGTATAACAGGGCGCAAGCTGGTGGGGGCCATTAATTCGCAAGTTGTATGTATTGCCGTTTAGCCGCGTCCTATACATGTTGCACGCTATGATTCAGCTGACGATAAGAAGTAGTTCTTCGACGGTTTGCAGCGACTCTACAATCCGAGTTTGCCCCTTCACGTGCTCAAGGGGGAAGAGCCTGGGATAGATATTCATCCCCTTGCCCATTATGTGAAGACGCATATGGGCCAACGGGTCCGCTTTATTACCCCCGATGATCTCCGATTGATACCCTGCCATCGGTCGCCTGGCGGACACAGACTATGTTGCCTGGTCGATAGTGAGTCGCCTGTGGGGTGGAATAGATTCCGAACCGAAGGTGGAGAACTTCTTGAAGAGATCCATCAGGTAGAGCTAGAACTGTATCATCACGAGCTTCTAGATCTCCGCTATGACACTCTTCAGCAGATCAGTCTGCGATGTTTCAACGACATGCGCACCTTGCTTCTGGTCCACGACAAGCGGATGCTGGGGATTGTTTTGGAGGAGCTCGATTCATTCGTGACGAGAACGGTGCTGGCAGTCCAAGAAGCCAGCCTGCTCGAGCAGGGGATTTGCCAGACCATTCTGCCTGGATCTGGCCAACTGGCGCAGCTCATTGAACGGTGCCGTCAGCAGAATGACCTCAAGATTGAGTATCTGCTCAAGCCGGCACGAGGCGGAAAAGGCGACGGAATTATTCTCGGAGAGTCCGTCACACCCGAGTCGTGGGTGGCTCGGTTGGAAGAGCTGATGTCTCCATCCCTGTCCGTTGGGGGGACCACATATGTTATCCAGAGGAAAGTGCGACAAGCCAAATATGATGTCTTTCTCAAAGAGGCTCAGGGCGTCCAGCGCCTCCCGATCGTGGGAACATATCATGCCCTCCATGGGGATTTCTTGGGCATTGATATTTGGCGAAGCGGTCCCGGGCCAGTGTGTTCGCTTAGCCAGGGCGGTACTTGGATGTGCTCGGTTATGGAGGTTGACGTGAGTTGCTAATATTCCTCAACAGCGTACTGAAACTCTCAGCACCTATCGAGCATATATCTGGGCAAGACGTGATGAATTGAGCCTCCTATCGCGACTCAATAGCATTCAAGTGCGTATTTGATTAGCCTGTGCAGCTCCATTGTAATGCTCCCTTTGCCGTATCTGGGCCCTTTCCTTTGCGAATGAAGTTTCCAATATGTAACAACCAATCCAAAATCAAAAAAGTCGATATGCAGCAAAAAGCAGTAGATGCCACGCAATAGATATGTCAGAAAAAGAAAGCAAAAAGTATGACAAGAGTGGGATTCGAACCCACGCCCCTTTCGAGACTAGGAATATTCCGAAGAACATAGGTGATCAGGTGACCTGACCCTAGCGCCTTAGACCGCTCGGCCATCTTGCCGGTTGATATTGAAAGTAGCGATAAAGGCATTCACAAGCAAAAACTGAGCTTTTACTGGCCACTTGTTGATGTGTATGTCCCCATCTCGCATATGCGAGAAGCACATGGTTTGAGTATACGATGCATGCAAGGTGCAAGGTGAATGTACTTGACACTCCTGCTGTTTATCTCTGAGAAAATGGCTAGATTTTCCGGCGGCTGCTCCGTATATATATTTCGTGCCGGGTATGGAAGATGTGGATCTGGTAGAGAGCTCAGGGGATCGACAAGAAATCAGTATATAATTCCAGACTGCCAGATAAGCGCCAGGATTCAAGAACAGACTATAAGGAGGATATAGACGGAAGGGGGTCGCATGTTAGTCACCCGATACCCCCTGCCCTTAGTCTCTGCTCTCACGTTCTTCATTTCCCTCAAACCTGAGCAATAACTTCGAACTAATTGTTGAGATCATTTCATCTATCCTATCTAAATTCCTAAGATATAAACATTCATCTATTTGAGCCTCCCACAGGGTCATGCACGACCCACTCATTTCTCCAACGGAAACCCATAACCCACCAGGAAAGCGGGCTCATCAATGCTGTGATGTTGGTAGCTACAACCCGTTAGCTCTGTAATCTCCCACAGCAGGATAGACATACCTCAGAACGCCGACCGCACCAGGCTCCAGCATCATGGACAGCGGAAAGTCCATCGGGTAACCCAACCAGCGCTTCGTAAACGCACGCAGAGTGTGGCCATGAGCAAACAGGACCACATCCGAAGGCTTCTCCCCATGCATGTTACCTTGGTGAAGAGCCCGGATCTCCGCAATCAGATTATCAAGACGGTCTGTCACATCTTGAGCGGATCTATGCCGCGTGTCAGCTATCCCACCAGTCCACTAGTCTTAAAATATAACTTACTCTCCCTCCTCACAACCATCAGTCCAAATATCCCACGGCCGCTCCGTATCAAGACCATGTTCCTTACGCAAGGCGCGGATGTCCTTGGTCAGCATCCCCTCGTACAGACCGTACCCCCACTCGGCCAGTCTCTCCGTCTCTTCCACCTTGTTAGCATCCTTCAAAGCCTGCTTATCGGCCTCACTGAATGCCAGGTTAAAGGTGTGCACGGCTCTCCGGCGCGGACTGACAAACACCCGCGCCAGCTTGGCCGGGTCAATCAACTTGCCGGCCCCGACGAGGATCTTTCCCGAGGCCAGCACCTGCTTGACACCGTCCTCGGTCAGCTCGATCTCGCTGATGCCGGTGTATTGGCCGCTCTTGGACCATTCGGTCTCTCCTGGTGAAGATATTGAGTGGATTACCCTATAGGGTGGGGCTTATGGTACATACCGTGTCGGTAGAGGAAGACACGGGGGGTACCAGCGTCCTTGTCAGGCATGATGTATGACGTATGTTTAAGGATAGATCTTGGTTGTAATCGTGGGATTGAGGGGCGTTGGATATCGGTTGACGCGGGGGAAATTTGACTTTTAGGTAAGATTCCTTCCGTGGGGGGGCGGTTCACCGGAGGGTGATTTGGTTTTAGCCTACCCAGCAGATTGCATTTGGGTGGCTTTGGCTAATTAAATGGTAGCAAGGCATCGATGCCTTCATTTATAGAGTTGATCTTCATTCTAGTATCATATCCCCGATAGTTCGCTCCAAGTTTCTATATGCTGTTTTGTAATTTCATCTTCCTCTCTTCATGAAGTGGGGGTGGCGGGGAAGCAAACCGGACAAAACTTGCAATTGATAACAACCACATCCCATGAAGAATTGGGCTACCACTTTCAGTATAAAGTATGACTATGCCGTTGCGGCACTTTTGGTATCATCGGCAATGATCCCCGCACGCAGGCACGTGGTGACACAAGCTTCCCTGACTGGCCTGGTGGCCTGATGTGGTAGCCTGAGGCTGCAATGGAAAAGGAGGCCGCCTGATGCCTTGCACGTGACTCAATGTTTTCATGAGCGGATGTGCCTTTACCCGGGAGGCCTATCATCTCCACCTTCCTCTGCTGTGCCTCTTTTTACCTACACCTATGTTGTATCTACAAACTTAGATGCGCGACCTAGTGTCTTTGAGGAGTGTGCCTCACACTGCCGACTTTGAAATTCGGGCATAGCCTCGAGGAGATGATACACCTACAATAGTAACGATGGCAACTATCTAAGACAGAGCTGTGTGACCATGTCCAGTATCTGGAAGCAGAGAGAACAATCAGTTTGACAATATAGTGAGCTTTACGATTTGATGAAATAATGGGCTGTTTTGATCAAATAAAGTCCTTGGTTTGTCCCTTTCTTTCAACTCGCGAACAACAGTAACCTCAAGCATTCACGCTTGCTCACTACTGATATTCAAAGTTCAAAAATGGCAGCCTCCCAGAGATTGCTTGTACAAGCTCATCCCGCTTCAGATCATCGCGAGCCCCCGAGCGACTGTAAATCTCATCTGCGATATCCTGAAGTGGGTTGTTCGATCTCCGTCCTGGGAAAAACCCAGTCGGAATGGTTGTCGATGCCTGCAACCCAGGCCATTCAAACACAACCCTACGCGGAGGTCCGCCACCCTCAAACACAGCAAGGATTCGGTAATCATCAGCCGGAATACCCCCTTCAACAAGGTATTCATCATGGTGGTCCCACCTTCTTTGTGCAGCGGGATTCATGTTAGAGTATTCAAGCCGACACGCAACTTCCTCTGCACTGTACACGCCTGGCATATCTTTTGCCCAGATGGCTATTACAATAATATCTCTTTCTCTTTTATCCTCCAAATCTTGTCGTCGCTTTATGGCCCGTCCCCAACTGCTGAAAAAGGATAGAAAACGGGTTGGTGTCCGTCCCCATGACAGGTGGTCATCGAAATCTTCCCATGTTGGCGCGTCTGTATCACCCGTTCTTCGTGCATATAGATGGCCTCCTCTAAGGCTTCTGTTTGCACGGTACTCTACTCGAAATAGGATCAATGGCGTGGAGTCAGCAGATAGTGGAGCGATGGACATGTTGACTAGACGTGCTATTAGCATACGACTCGGTATAGCGGCAATAATCGGGAAGAGTACGCTGTTGCTTGCAGAATTGCTGGGTAAAAAACCGGTACGTATGCAAGTGAGTATAAAGGAACAATGGATGATGTCTAGCTAATGACCCTATATAGCCGCGAGTAGGGAGAACCCACGGTCCTTGATCACAGCGAGCAGCAGGCTCCTACTAGCGTTTGGGATGAGGTGGACGGTGCAGCAAAATGTCGCAGCTTGAGGCATATACGCACCGCTGCGCCCGGCTTTCAGGAGATTAAGGATCTCATTCAGCTAGACACGAGCCTGACAAGAGTCGTAATCCGAGAGCCGCTCAGCCCCAATAGCGGGGCAGTGCAGCCTTACTCCGGTCAACTAACCTTGCCAGGGCTAGTGGCTAGCAATGCCTTGATTAGCCCGACAACTTCTCCGTTTAGCTCAATCTTCACTGGGCTACTACAAAAGCAACGGACCCCCCGAGACAGTTCAACCTATCAATCCCAGTTCAAAAATCTGCCACCATGAAGTTGACACTCCCCGTTGCCCTCCTTTCTCTTACGACCTCCGTTGTCGCCTCCCAGAAATCCCTGGCAGACCCCTCCGCAAGCGAAGTTGACTCGCGCAAGCCCTCCAACCCAGATTTCCAGATCTCCGCCAGCGATTCCCTGACAAATATCATTGGCATCGAACCCATCCTCAGCTCGGACTCCGAGTCCACCCAAGATAAGAAATGCGCCTCTAAGGAAGAAATCGCCCAGGGATTCGGCAAGGCCTGGGCAGAGGCCGTACGCGAGCAGCAGCAACAGCCCCCGAATGCAATCCCAACGATCACCATCAACCTCGAGGATTTTGAGGAGAAGCAATGCGATTACTTCGAGCGGGTGTATGATGGATGGCGGTTCACGTATTCATCGAAAATGACGGACTGCGATTACACCAGCTTGAGTCAGACGGTGGGCAAAGCCGTGAAGGAGTTTATCGACAAGAAGCATTACAAGAGCTGTCGGAGGGATTGCGATACGATGTGCATGCGGTTTGATGAGGGCGGTCCGTGGGATGGCTATGTCAGATTGGGCAAGAAGGACAAGTTTGATGCTGAGGCGTATTGTGGGCCAAGCCTGAATTTGGTTCCGAATCGGCTGTAGATATCTTTGGGATTGGAATGAGACTGGTGATTGATGCAGGTCACCTGATCCCTTGCCCTGTCTCTACATAGAGCTATCCTCTATAGCAGCCTTAGCCAATAAGACCAACAAGCATCACCCCTAAACTTTAACCACTTGACAGCCACTAAATCAAGCCATGTAATTGACAGGTAGCACAGTAAGCTGGTGTGGCTGTGCCGCGAGGCGCATGTGACTCGGATCCTCCAGCCGTACCTTATACCAGGCAGCACCATTCCCCAAACCGCCATAATAACATCCATCCTACCTCTCATCCAGCATCAACCATAATCCAAACCATCATACCCCCAACCCCAAATCATCCAAAATGGGCCACCCAACACCCTTCGAACCCACCCCTCCCTACGAGGAAGCCACCTCGGGCTCCCAAAACTCCCATCCCCACCACGTCCGTCTCCGTCCCCACTCCCCAAGCCCTACACACCACCCCGCCACTGAGTATATAGTACGCCGATCTC